>NC_091188.1:23450864-23648178 GCF_040958095.1 Procambarus clarkii | reverse complement strand
ACTGTGGTGTCTGTCTCCCTGTGGTCTCTGTCTCTCTGTGGTGTCTGTCTCCCTGTGGTGTCTGTCTCCCTGTGGTGTCAGTCTTCCTGTGGTGTCCGTCTCCCTGTGGTGTCTGTCTCCCGGTGGTGTCTGTCTCTCTGTGGTGTCTTTCTCACTGTGGTGTCTGTCTCACTGTGGTGTCTGTCTCCGTGTGGTGTCTGTCTCCCTGTGGTGTCTGTTTCCCTGTGGTGTCTGTCTCCCTGTGGTGTCTGTCTAACTGTGGTGCCTGTCTCACTGTGGTGTCTGTCTCCCTGTGGTGTCTCTCTCCCTGTGATCTCTGTCTCCCTGTGGTGTCTGTCTCCCTGTGGTTTCTGTCTCGCTGTGGTTTCCGTCTCCCTGTGGTGTCTGTATCCCTGTGGTGTCTGTCTCCCTATTGTGTCTGTCTCCCTGTGGAGTCTGTCTCCCTGTAGTGTCTGTCTCCCTGTGGTGTCTGTCTACCTGTTGTGTCTATCTCCCTGTGGTGTGTGTCTCCCTGTGGTGTCTGTCTCCCTGTGGTGTCTGTCTCCCTGTGGTGTCTGTCTCCCTGTGGTGTCTGTCTCACTGTGATGTCTGTCTCCCTGTGGCGTCTGTCTCCCTGTGGAGTCTGTCTCCCTGTAGTGTCTGTCTCCCTGTGGTGTCTGTCTCACTGTGGTGTCTGTCTCCCTGTGGAGTCTGTCTCCCTGTGGTCTCTGTCTCCCTGTAGTGTCTGTCTCCCTGTGGTGTCTGTCTCCCTGTGGAGTCTGTCTCCCTGTAGTGTCTGTCTCCCTGTGGTGTCTGTCTACCTGCTGTGTCTGTCTCCCTGTGATGTGTGTCTCCCTGTGGTGTCTGTCTCCCTGTGGTGTCTGTCTCTCTGTGGTGTCTGTCTCACTGTGGTGTCTGTCTCCCTGTGGTGTCTGTCTCCCTGTGGTGTCTGTCTCACTGTGGTGTCTGTCTCCCTGTGGAGTCTGTCTCCCTGTAGTCTCTGTCTCCCTGTGGTGTCTGTCTCCCTGTAGTGTCTGTCTCCCTGTGGTGTCTGTCTCACTGTGGTGTCTGTCTCCCTGTGGTGTCTGTCTCCCTGTGGTGTCTGTCTCACTGTGATGTCTGTCTCCCTGTGGTCTCTGTCTCTCTGTGGTGTCTGTCTCCCTGTTGTGTCTGTCTCCCTGTTGTGTCTGCCTCCCTGTGGCGTCTGTCTCACTGTGGTGTCTGTCTCCCTGTGGTGTCTGTCTCCCTGTGGTGTCTGTCTCCCTGTGGTGTCCGTCTTCCTGTGGTGTCCGTCTCCCTGTGGTGTCTGTCTCACGGTGGTGTCTGTCTCCCGGTGGTGTCTGTCTCTCTGTGGTGTCTTTCTCCCTGTGGTGTCTGTCTCCCTGTGGTGTCTGTCTCTCTGTGGTGTCTGTCTCACTGTGGTGTCTGTCTCCCTGTGGTGTCTGTCTCCCTGTGGTGTCTGTCTCACTGTGGTGTCTGTCTCCCTGTGGAGTCTGTCTCCCTGTAGTCTCTGTCTCCCTGTGGTGTCTGTCTCCCTGTAGTGTCTGTCTCCCTGTGGTGTCTGTCTCACTGTGGTGTCTGTCTCCCTGTGGTGTCTGTCTCCCTGTGGTGTCTGTCTCACTGTGGTGTCTGTCTCCCTGTGGAGTCTGTCTCCCTGTAGTCTCTGTCTCCCTGTGGTGTCTGTCTCCCTGTAGTGTCTGTCTCCCTGTGGTGTCTGTCTCACTGTGGTGTCTGTCTCCCTGTGGTGTCTGTCTCCCTGTGGTGTCTGTCTCACTGTGGTGTCTGTCTCCCTGTGGTCTCTGTCTCTCTGTGGTGTCTGTCTCCCTGTTGTGTCTGTCTCCCTGTTGTGTCTGCCTCCCTGTGGCGTCTGTCTCCCTGTGGTGTCTGTCTCCCTGTGGTGTCTGTCTCCCTGTGGTGTCCGTCTTCCTGTGGTGTCCGTCTCCCTGTGGTGTCTGTCTCACGGTGGTGTCTGTCTCCCGGTGGTGTCTGTCTCTCTGTGGTGTCTTTCTCACTGTGGTGTCTGTCTCACTGTGGTGTCTGTCTCCGTGTGGTGTCTGTCTCCCTGTGGTGTCTGTCTCCCTGTGGTGTCTGTCTCACTGTGGTGTCTGTCTCACTGTGGTGTCTGTCTCACTGTGGTGTCTGTCTCCCTGTGGTGTCTTTCTCACTGTGGTGTCTGTCTCCGTGTGGTGTCTGTCTACCTGTGGTGTCTGTCTACCTGTGGTGTCTGTCTCCCTGTGGTGTCTGTATCCCTGTAGTGTCTGTCTAACTATGGTGTCTGTCTCACTGTGGTGTCTGTCTCCCTGTGGTGTCTGTCTCCCTGTGGTCTCTGTCTCCCTGTGGTGTCTGTCTCTCTGTGGTGTCTTTCTCACTGTGGTGTCTGTCTCCCTGTGGTGTCTGTCTCCCTGTGGTGTCTGTCTCCCTGTGGTGTCTGTCTAACTGTGGTGTCTGTCTCACTGTGGTGTCTGTCTCCCTGTGGTGTCTGTCTCCCTGTGATCTCTGTCTCCCTGTGGTGTCTGTCTCTCTGTGGTGTCTTTCTCACTGTGGTGTCTGTCTCCCTGTGGTGTCTGTCTCCCTGTTGTGTCTGTCTCCCTGTGGTGTCTGTCTAACTGTGGTGTCTGTCTCACTGTGGTGTCTGTCTCCCTGTGGTGTCTGTCTCCCTGTGGTGTCTGTCTCCGTGTGGTGTCTGTCTCCGTGTGGTGTCTGTCTACCTGTGGTGTCTGTCTCCCTGTGGTGTTTGTCTCCCTGTGGTGTCTGTCTCCCTGTGGTGTCTGTCTCCCTGTGGTTTCTGTCTCGCTGTGGTTTCCGTCTCCCTGTGGTGTCTGTATCCCTGTGGTGTCTGTCTCCCTATTGTGTCTGTCTCCCTGTGGAGTCTGTCTCCCTGTAGTGTCTGTCTCCCTGTGGTGTCTGTCTACCTGTTGTGTCTGTCTCCCTGTGGTGTGTCTCTCCCTGTGGTGTCTGTCTCCCTGTGGTGTCTGTCTCCCTGTGGTGTCTGTCTCACTGTGGTGTCTGTCTCCCTGTGGAGTCTGTCTCCCTGTGGTCTCTGTCTCCCTGTGGAGTCTGTCTCCCTGTAGTGTCTGTCTCCCTGTGGTGTCTGTCTCACTGTGGTGTCTGTCGCCCTGTGGAGTCTGTCTCCCTGTGGTCTCTGTCTCCCTGTAGTGTCTGTCTCCCTGTGGTGTCTGTCTCCCTGTGGAGTCTGTCTCCCTGTAGTGTCTGTCTCCCTGTAGTGTCTGTCTCCCTGTGGTGTCTGTCTCACTGTGGTGTCTGTCTCCCTGTGGTCTCTGTCTCTCTGTGGTGTCTGTCTCCCTGTGGTGTCCGTCTCACTGTGGTGTCTGTCTCCCTGTGGAGTCTGTCTCCCTGTGGTCTCTGTCTCCCTGTGGAGTCTGTCTCCCTGTAGTCTCTGTCTCCCTGTAGTGTCTGTCTCCCTGTGGTGTCTGTCTCCCTGTGGTGTCTGTCTCCCTAAAATCTCTGTCTCCCTGTGGTGTCTGTCTCCCTGTGGTGTCTGTCTCACTGTGGTGTCTGTCTCCCTGTGGTCTCTGTCTCTCTGTGGTGTCTGTCTCCCTGTTGTGTCTGCCTCCCTGTGGTGTCTGTCTCAGTGTGGTGTCTGTCTCCCTGTGGTGTCTGTCTCCCTGTGGTGTCCGTCTTCCTGTGGTGTCTGTCTCCCTGTGGTGTCTGTCTCCCTGTGGTGTCCGTCTTCCTGTGGTGTCCGTCTCCCTGTGGTGTCTGTCTCCCGGTGGTGTCTGTATCCCGGTGGTGGCTGTCTCTGTGTGGTGTCTTTCTCACTGTGGTGTCTGTCTCACTGTGGTGTCTGTCTCCGTGTGGTGTCTGTCTCCCTGTGGTGTCTGTCTCCCTGTGGTGTCTGTTTCCCTGTGGTGTCTGTCTCCCTGTGGTGTCTGTCTAACTGTGGTGTCTGTCTCCCTGTGGTGTCTGTCTCCCTGTGGTGTCTGTCTCACTGTGGTGTCTGTCTCCGTGTGGTGTCTGTCTACCTGTGGTGTCTGTATCCCTGTGGTGTCTGTCTAACTGTGGTGTCTGTCTCACTGTGGTGTCTGTCTCCCTGTGGTGTCTGTCTACCTGTTGTGTCTGTCTCCCTGTGGTGTCTGTCTCCCTGTGGTGTCTGTCTCCCTGTGGTGTCTGTCTCCCTGTGGTGTCTGTCTCCTTATTGTGTCTGTCTCCCTGTGGAGTCTGTCTTCCTGTGGTGTGTGTCTCCCTGTGGTGTCTGTCTCCCTGTGGTGTCTGTCTCCCTTTGGTGTCTGTCTCACTGTGGTGTCTGTTTACCTGTTGTGTCTGTCTCCCTGTGGTGTCTGTCTCCCTGTGGTGTCTGTCTCCCTGTGGTGGTTGTCTCCCTGTGGTTTCTGTCTCCCTGTGGAGTCTGTCTACCTGTGGTGTGTGTCTACCTGTGGTGTGTGTCTCCCTGTGGTGTCTGTCTCCCTGTGGTGTCTGTCTCCTTTTGGTGTCTGTCTCACTGTGGTGTCTGTCTACCTGTTGTGTCTGTCTCCCTGTGGTGTCTGTCTCCCTGTGGTGTCTGTCTCCCTGTGGTGTCTGTCTCCCTGTGGTGGTTGTCTCTCTGTGGTTTCTGTCTCCCTGTGGTGTCTGTCTCCCTGTGGTGGTTGTCTCCCTGTGGTTTCCGTCTCCCTGTGGTGTCTGTCTCCCTGTGGTTTCTGTCTCCCTGTGGTGTCTGTTTCCCTGTGGTGTCTGTCTACCTGTTGTGTCTGTCTCTCTGTGGTGTCTGTCTCCCTGTGGTGTCTGTCTCCCTGTGGTGGTTGTCTCCCTGTGGTTTCTGTCTCCCTGTGGTGTCTGTCTCCCTGTGGTGTCTGTCTCCCTGTGGTGCCTGTCTCCCTGTAGTGTCTGTCTCCCTGTGGTGTCTGTCTCACTGTGGTGTCTGTCTTACTGTGGTGTCTGTCTCCCTGTGGTATCTGTCTCCCTGTTGTGTCTGTCTCCCTGTGGTCTCTGTCACCCTGTGGTGTCTGTCTCCCTGTAGTCTCTGTCTCCCTGTGGTGTCTGTCTCCCTAAAATCTCTGTCTCCCTGTGGTGTCTGTCTCACTGTGGTGTCTGTCTCCCTGTGGTGTCTGTCTCCCTGTGGTGTCTGTCTCACTGTGGTGTCTGTCTCCCTGTGGTCTCTGTCACTCTGTGGTGTCTGTCTCCCTGTTGTGTCTGCCTCCCTGTGGTGTCTGTCTCAGTGTGGTGTCTGTCTCCCTGTGGTGTCTGTCTCCCTGTGGTGTCCGTCTTCCTGTGGTGTCTGTCTCCCTGTGGTGTCTGTCTCCCTGTGGTGTCCGTCTTCCTGTGGTGTCCGTCTCCCTGTGGTGTCTGTCTCCCGGTGGTGTCTGTATCCCGGTGGTGGCTGTCTCTGTGTGGTGTCTTTCTCACTGTGGTGTCTGTCTCACTGTGGTGTCTGTCTCCGTGTGGTGTCTGTCTCCCTGTGGTGTCTGTCTCCCTGTGGTGTCTGTTTCCCTGTGGTGTCTGTCTCCCTGTGGTGTCTGTCTAACTGTGGTGTCTGTCTCCCTGTGGTGTCTGTCTCCCTGTGGTGTCTGTCTCACTGTGGTGTCTGTCTCCGTGTGGTGTCTGTCTACCTGTGGTGTCTGTATCCCTGTGGTGTCTGTCTAACTGTGGTGTCTGTCTCACTGTGGTGTCTGTCTCCCTGTGGTGTCTGTCTCCCTGTGGTCTCTGTCTCCCTGTGGTGTCTGTCTCTCTGTGGTGTCTTTCTCACTGTGGTGTCTGTCTCCCTGTGGTGTCTGTCTCCCTGTGGTGTCTGTCTACCTGTTGTGTCTGTCTCCCTGTGGTGTCTGTCTCACTGTGGTGTCTGTCTCCCTGTGGTGTCTGTCTACCTGTTGTGTCTGTCTCCCTGTGGTGTCTGTCTCCCTGTGGTGTCTGTCTCCCTGTGGTGTCTGTCTCCCTGTGGTGTCTGTCTACCTGTTGTGTCTGTCTCTCTGTGGTGTCTGTCTCCCTGTGGTGTCTGTCTCCCTGTGGTGGTTGTCTCCCTGTGGTTTCTGTCTCCCTGTGGTGTCTGTCTCCCTGTGGTGTCTGTCTACCTGTTGTGTCTGTCTCTCTGTGGTGTCTGTCTCCCTGTGGTGTCTGTCTCCCTGTGGTGGTTGTCTCCCTGTGGTTTCTGTCTCCCTGTGGTGTCTGTCTCCCTGTGGTGTCTGTCTCCCTGTGGTGCCTGTCTCCCTGTAGTGTCTGTCTCCCTGTGGTGTCTGTCTCACTGTGGTGTCTGTCTTACTGTGGTGTCTGTCTCCCTGTGGTATCTGTCTCCCTGTTGTGTCTGTCTCCCTGTGGTCTCTGTCACCCTGTGGTGTCTGTCTCCCTGTAGTCTCTGTCTCCCTGTGGTGTCTGTCTCCCTAAAATCTCTGTCTCCCTGTGGTGTCTGTCTCACTGTGGTGTCTGTCTCCCTGTGGTGTCTGTCTCCCTGTGGTGTCTGTCTCACTGTGGTGTCTGTCTCCCTGTGGTCTCTGTCTCTCTGTGGTGTCTGTCTCCCTGTTGTGTCTGCCTCCCTGTGGTATCTGTCTCAGTGTGGTGTCTGTCTCCCTGTGGTGTCTGTCTCCCTGTGGTGTCCGTCTTCCTGTGGTGTCTGTCTCCCTGTGGTGTCTGTCTCCCTGTGGTGTCCGTCTTCCTGTGGTGTCCGTCTCCCTGTGGTGTCTGTCTCCCGGTGGTGTCTGTATCCCGGTGGTGGCTGTCTCTGTGTGGTGTCTTTCTCACTGTGGTGTCTGTCTCACTGTGGTGTCTGTCTCCGTGTGGTGTCTGTCTCCCTGTGGTGTCTGTCTCCCTGTGGTGTCTGTTTCCCTGTGGTGTCTGTCTCCCTGTGGTGTCTGTCTAACTGTGGTGTCTGTCTCCCTGTGGTGTCTGTCTCCCTGTGGTGTCTGTCTCACTGTGGTGTCTGTCTCCGTGTGGTGTCTGTCTACATGTGGTGTCTGTCTACCTGTGGTGTCTGTCTCCCTGTGGTGTCTGTATCCCTGTGGTGTCTGTCTAACTGTGGTGTCTGTCTCACTGTGGTGTCTGTCTCCCTGTGGTGTCTGTCTCCCTGTGGTCTCTGTCTCCCTGTGGTGTCTGTCTCTCTGTGGTGTCTTTCTCACTGTGGTGTCTGTCTCCCTGTGGTGTCTGTCTCCCTGTGGTGTCTGTCTACCTGTTGTGTCTGTCTCCCTGTGGTGTCTGTCTCACTGTGGTGTCTGTCTCCCTGTGGTGTCTGTCTACCTGTTGTGTCTGTCTCCCTGTGGTGTCTGTCTCCCTGTGGTGTCTGTCTCCCTGTGGTGTCTGTCTCCCTATGGTGTCTGTCACCTTATTGTGTCTGTCTCCCTGTGGAGTCTGTCTTCCTGTGGTGTGTGTCTCCCTGTGGTGTCTGTCTCCCTGTGGTGTCTGTCTCCCTTTGGTGTCTGTCTCACTGTGGTGTCTGTTTACCTGTTGTGTCTGTCTCCCTGTGGTGTCTGTCTCCCTGTGGTGGTTGTCTCCCTGTGGTTTCTGTCTCCCTGTGGAGTCTGTCTACCTGTGGTGTGTGTCTCCCTGTGGTGTCTGTCTCCCTGTGGTGTCTGTCTCCTTTTGGTGTCTGTCTCACTGTGGTGTCTGTCTACCTGTTGTGTCTGTCTCCCTGTGGTGTTTGTCTCCCTGTGGTGTCTGTCTCCCTGTGGTGTCTGTCTCCCTGTGGTGGTTGTCTCCCTGTGGTTTCTGTCTCCCTGTGGTGTCTGTCTCCCTGTGGTGGTTGTCTCCCTGTGGTTTCCGTCTCCCTGTGGTGTCTGTCTCCCTGTGGTGTCTGTCTCCCTGTAGTGTCTGTCTCCCTGTGGTGTCTGTCTACCTGTTGTGTCTGTCTCCCTGTGGTGTCTGTCTCCCTGTGGTGTCTGTCTCCCTGTGGTGTCTGTCTCCCTGTGGTGTCTGTCTCCTTATTGTGTCTGTCTCCCTGTGGAGTCTGTCTTCCTGTGGTGTGTGTCTCCCTGTGGTGTCTGTCTCCCTGTGGTGTCTGTCTCCCTTTGGTGTCTGTCTCACTGTGGTGTCTGTTTACCTGTTGTGTCTGTCTCTCTGTGGTGTCTGTCTCCCTGTGGTGTCTGTCTCCCTGTGGTGGTTGTCTCCCTGTGGTTTCTGTCTCCCTGTGGAGTCTGTCTACCTGTGGTGTGTGTCTACCTGTGGTGTGTGTCTCCCTGTGGTGTCTGTCTCCTTTTGGTGTCTGTCTCACTGTGGTGTCTGTCTACCTGTTGTGTCTGTCTCCCTGTGGTGTCTGTCTCCCTGTGGTGTCTGTCTCCCTGTGATGTCTGTCTCCCTGTGGTGGTTGTCTCCCTGTGGTTTCTGTCTCCCTGTGGTGTCTGTCTCCCTGTGGTGGTTGTCTCCCTGTGGTTTCCGTCTCCCGGTGGTGTCTTTCTCCCTGTGGTGTCTGTCTCCCTGTGGTGTCTGTCTCCCTGTGGTGTCTGTCTACCTGTTGTGTCTGTCTCTCTGTGGTGTCTGTCTCCCTGTGGTGTCTGTCTCCCTGTGGTGGTTGTCTCCCTGTGGTTTCTGTCTCCCTGTGGTGTCTGTCTCCCTGTGGTGTCTGTCTCCCTGTGGTGCCTGTCTCCCTGTAGTGTCTGTCTCCCTGTGGTGTCTGTCTCACTGTGGTGTCTGTCTTACTGTGGTGTCTGTCTCCCTGTGGTATCTGTCTCCCTGTTGTGTCTGTCTCCCTGTGGTCTCTGTCACCCTGTGGTGTCTGTCTCCCTGTAGTCTCTGTCTGCCTGTGGTGTCTGTCTCCCTAAAGTCTCTGTCTCCCTGTGGTGTCTGTCTCACTGTGGTGTCTGTCTCCCTGTGGTGTCTGTCTCCCTGTGGTGTCTGTCTCCCTGTGGTCTCTGTCTCTCTGTGGTGTCTGTCTCCCTGTTGTGTCTGCCTCCCTGTGGTGTCTGTCTCACTGTGGTGTCCGTCTCCCTGTGGTGTCTGTCTCCCGGTGGTGTCTGTATCCCGGTGGTGGCTGTCTCTGTGTGGTGTCTTTCTCACTGTGGTGTCTGTCTCACTGTGGTGTCTGTCTCCGTGTGGTGTCTGTCTCCCTGTGGTGTCTGTCTCCCTGTGGTGTCTGTCTCCCTGTGGTGTCTGTCTCCCTGTGGTGTCTGTCTAATTGTGGTGTCTGTCTCCCTGTGGTGTCTGTCTCCCTGTGGTGTCTGTCTCACTGTGGTGTCTGTCTCCGTGTGGTGTCTGTCTACCTGTGGTGTCTGTCTACCTGTGGTGTCTGTCTCCCTGTGGTGTCTGTATCCCTGTGGTGTCTGTCTAACTGTGGTGTCTGTCTCACTGTGGTGTCTGTCTCCCTGTGGTGTCTGTCTCCCTGTGGTCTCTGTCTCCCTGTGGTGTCTGTCTCTCTGTGGTGTCTTTCTCACTGTGGTGTCTGTCTCCCTGTGGTGTCTGTCTCCCTGTGGTGTCTGTCTACCTGTTGTGTCTGTCTCCCTGTGGTGTCTGTCTCACTGTGGTGTCTGTCTCCCTGTGGTGTCTGTCTACCTGTTGTGTCTGTCTCCCTGTGGTGTCTGTCTCCCTGTGGTGTCTGTCTCCCTGTGGTGTCTGTCTCCCTGTGGTGTCTGTCACCTTATTGTGTCTGTCTCCCTGTGGAGTCTGTCTTCCTGTGGTGTGTGTCTCCCTGTGGTGTCTGTCTCCCTGTGGTGTCTGTCTCCCTTTGGTGTCTGTCTCACTGTGGTGTCTGTTTACCTGTTGTGTCTGTCTCCCTGTGGTGTCTGTCTCCCTGTGGTGGTTGTCTCCCTGTGGTTTCTGTCTCCCTGTGGAGTCTGTCTACCTGTGGTGTGTGTCTCCCTGTGGTGTCTGTCTCCCTGTGGTGTCTGTCTCCTTTTGGTGTCTGTCTCACTGTGGTGTCTGTCTACCTGTTGTGTCTGTCTCCCTGTGGTGTTTGTCTCCCTGTGGTGTCTGTCTCCCTGTGGTGTCTGTCTCCCTGTGGTGGTTGTCTCCCTGTGGTTTCTGTCTCCCTGTGGTGTCTGTCTCCCTGTGGCGGTTGTCTCCCTGTGGTTTCCGACTCCCTGTGGTGTCTGTCTCCCTGTGGTTTCCGACTCCCTGTGGTGTCTGTCTCCCTGTGGTGTCTGTCTCCCTGTAGTGTCTGTCTCCCTGTGGTGTCTGTCTACCTGTTGTGTCTGTCTCCCTGTAGTGTCTGTCTCCCTGTGGTGTCTGTCTCCCTGTGGTGTCTGTCTCCCTGTGGTGTCTGTCTCCCTGTGGTTTCTGTCTCGCTGTGGTTTCCGTCTCCCTGTGGTGTCTGTATCCCTGTGGTGTCTGTCTCCCTATTGTGTCTGTCTCCCTGTGGAGTCTGTCTCCCTGTAGTGTCTGTCTCCCTGTGCTGTCTGTCTACCTGTTGTGTCTGTCTCCCTGTGGTGTGTGTCTCCCTGTGGTGTCTGTCTCCCTGTGGTGTCTGTCTCCCTGTGGTGTCTGTCTCACTGTGGTGTCTGTCTCCCTTTGGTGTCTGTCTCCCTGTGGTGTCTGTCTCCCTGTGGTGTCTGTCTCCCTTTGGTGTCTGTCTCCCTGTGGTGTCTGTCTCCCTGTGGTGTCTGTCTCCCTGTGGTGTCTGTCTCACTGTGGTGTCTGTCTCTCTGTGGTGTCTGTCTCACTGTGGTGTCTGTCTCCCTGTGGAGTCTGTCTCCCTGTGGAGTCTGTCTCCCTGTGGTGTCTGTCTCCCTGTGGTGTCTGTCTCCGTGTGGTGTCTGTCTACCTGTGGTGTCTGTCTCCCTGTGGTGTCTGTCTCCCTGTGGTGTCTGTCTCCGTGTGGTGTCTGTCTACCTGTGGTGTCTGTCTCCCTGTGGTGTCTGTCTCACTGTGGCGTCTGTCTCCCTGTGGAGTCTGTCTCCCTGTGGTGTCTGTCTCCCTGTGGTGTCTGTCTCACTGTGGTGTCTGTCTCACTGTGGTGTCTGTCTCCCTGTGGTATCTGTCTCCCTGATGTGTCTGTCTCCCTGTGGTCTCTGTCTCCCTGTGGTGTCTGTCTCCTTGCAGTCTCTGTCTCCCTGTGGTTTCTGTCTCCCTGTAGTGTCTGTCTCCCTGTGGTGTCTGTCTCACTGTGGTGTCTGTTTCCCTGTGGTGTCTGTCTCCCTGTGGTGTCTGTCTGACTGTGGTGTCTGTCTCCCTGTGGTCTCTGTCTCTCTGTGGTGTCTGTCTCCCTGTTGTGTCTGTCTCCCTGTTGTGTCTGCCTCCCTGTGGTGTCTGTCTCACTGTGGTGTCTGTCTCCCTGTGGTGTCTGTCTCCCTGTGGTGTCCGTCTTCCTGTGGTGTCTGTCTCCCTGTGGTGTCTGTCTCCCTGTGGTGTCCGTCTTCCTGTGGTGTCCGTCTCCCTGTGGTGTCTGTCTCCCGGTGGTGTCTGTCTCCCGGTGGTGTCTGTCTCTCTGTGGTGTCTTTCTCACTGTGGTGTCTGTCTCACTGTGGTGTCTGTCTCCGTGTGGTGTCTGTCTCCCTGTGGTGTCTGTCTCCCTGTGGTGTCTGTCTCCCTGTGGTGTCTGTCTAACTGTGGTGTCTGTCTCACTGTGGTGTCTGTCTCCCTGTGGTGTCTGTCTCCCTGTGGTGTCTGTCTCACTGTGGTGTCTGTCTCCGTGTGGTGTCTGTCTCCCTGTGGTGTCTGTCTCCCTGTGGTGTCTGTATCCCTGTGGTGTCTGTCTAACTATGGTGTCTGTCTCACTGTGGTGTCTGTCTCCCTGTGGTCTCTGTCTCCCTGTGGTGTCTGTCTCTCTGTGGTGTCTTTCTCACTGTGGTGTCTGTCTCCCTGTGGTCTCTGTCTCCCTGTGGTGTCTGTCTCTCTGTGGTGTCTGTCTCCCTGTGGTGTCTGTCTCCCTTTGGTGTCTGTCTCACTGTGGTGTCTGTTTACCTGTTGTGTCTGTCTCCCTGTGGTGTCTGTCTCCCTGTGGTGGTTGTCTCCCTGTGGTTTCTGTCTCCCTGTGGAGTCTGTCTACCTGTGGTGTGTGTCTCCCTGTGGTGTCTGTCTCCCTGTGGTGTCTGTCTCCTTTTGGTGTCTGTCTCACTGTGGTGTCTGTCTACCTGTTGTGTCTGTCTCCCTGTGGTGTCTGTCTCACTGTGGTGTCTGTCTCCGTGTGGTGTCTGTCTACCTGAGGTGTCTGTCTACCTGTGGTGTCTGTCTCCCTGTGGTGTCTGTATCCCTGTGGTGTCTGTCTAACTGTGGTGTCTGTCTCACTGTGGTGTCTGTCTCCCTGTGGTGTCTGTCTCCCTGTGGTCTCTGTCTCCCTGTGGTGTCTGTCTCTCTGTGGTGTCTTTCTCACTGTGGTGTCTGTCTCCCTGTGGTGTCTGTCTCCCTGTGGTGTCTGTCTACTTGTTGTGTCTGTCTCCCTGTGGTGTCTGTCTCACTGTGGTGTCTGTCTCCCTGTGGTGTCTGTCTACCTGTTGTGTCTGTCTCCCTGTGGTGTCTGTCTCCCTGTGGTGTCTGTCTCCCTGTGGTGTCTGTCTCCCTGTGGTGTCTGTCACCTTATTGTGTCTGTCTCCCTGTGGAGTCTGTCTTCCTGTGGTGTGTGTCTCCCTGTGGTGTCTGTCTCCCTGTGGTGTCTGTCTCCCTTTGGTGTCTGTCTCACTGTGGTGTCTGTTTACCTGTTGTGTCTGTCTCCCTGTGGTGTCTGTCTCCCTGTGGTGGTTGTCTCCCTGTGGTTTCTGTCTCCCTGTGGAGTCTGTCTACCTGTGGTGTGTGTCTCCCTGTGGTGTCTGTCTCCCTGTGGTGTCTGTCTCCTTTTGGTGTCTGTCTCACTGTGGTGTCTGTCTACCTGTTGTGTCTGTCTCCCTGTGGTGTTTGTCTCCCTGTGGTGTCTGTCTCCCTGTGGTGTCTGTCTCCCTGTGGTGGTTGTCTCCCTGTGGTTTCTGTCTCCCTGTGGTGTCTGTCTCCCTGTGGCGGTTGTCTCCCTGTGGTTTCCGACTCCCTGTGGTGTCTGTCTCCCTGTGGTGTCTGTCTCCCTGTAGTGTCTGTCTCCCTGTGGTGTCTGTCTACCTGTTGTGTCTGTCTCCCTGTAGTGTCTGTCTCCCTGTGGTGTCTGTCTCCCTGTGGTGTCTGTCTCCCTGTGGTGTCTGTCTCCCTGTGGTTTCTGTCTCGCTGTGGTTTCCGTCTCCCTGTGGTGTCTGTATCCCTGTGGTGTCTGTCTCCCTATTGTGTCTGTCTCCCTGTGGAGTCTGTCTCCCTGTAGTGTCTGTCTCCCTGTGCTGTCTGTCTACCTGTTGTGTCTGTCTCCCTGTGGTGTGTGTCTCCCTGTGGTGTCTGTCTCCCTGTGGTGTCTGTCTCCCTGTGGTGTCTGTCTCCCTGTGGTGTCTGTCTCACTGTGGTCTCTGTCTCCCTTTGGTGTCTGTCTCCCTGTGGTGTCTGTCTCCCTGTGGTGTCTGTCTCCCTTTGGTGTCTGTCTCCCTGTGGTGTCTGTCTCCCTGTGGTGTCTGTCTCCCTGTGGTGTCTGTCTCACTGTGGTGTCTGTCTCTCTGTGGTGTCTGTCTCACTGTGGTGTCTGTCTCCCTGTGGAGTCTGTCTCCCTGTGGAGTCTGTCTCCCTGTGGTGTCTGTCTCCCTGTGGTGTCTGTCTCCGTGTGGTGTCTGTCTACCTGTGGTGTCTGTCTCCCTGTGGTGTCTGTCTCCCTGTGGTGTCTGTCTCCGTGTGGTGTCTGTCTACCTGTGGTGTCTGTCTCCCTGTGGTGTCTGTCTCACTGTGGCGTCTGTCTCCCTGTGGAGTCTGTCTCCCTGTGGTGTCTGTCTCCCTGTGGTGTCTGTCTCACTGTGGTGTCTGTCTCACTGTGGTGTCTGTCTCCCTGTGGTATCTGTCTCCCTGATGTGTCTGTCTCCCTGTGGTCTCTGTCTCCCTGTGGTGTCTGTCTCCTTGCAGTCTCTGTCTCCCTGTGGTTTCTGTCTCCCTGTAGTGTCTGTCTCCCTGTGGTGTCTGTCTCACTGTGGTGTCTGTCTCCCTGTGGTGTCTGTCTCCCTGTGGTGTCTGTCTGACTGTGGTGTCTGTCTCCCTGTGGTCTCTGTCTCTCTGTGGTGTCTGTCTCCCTGTTGTGTCTGTCTCCCTGTTGTGTCTGCCTCCCTGTGGTGTCTGTCTCACTGTGGTGTCTGTCTCCCTGTGGTGTCTGTCTCCCTGTGGTGTCCGTCTTCCTGTGGTGTCTGTCTCCCTGTGGTGTCTGTCTCCCTGTGGTGTCCGTCTTCCTGTGGTGTCCGTCTCCCTGTGGTGTCTGTCTCCCGGTGGTGTCTGTCTCCCGGTGGTGTCTGTCTCTCTGTGGTGTCTTTCTCACTGTGGTGTCTGTCTCACTGTGGTGTCTGTCTCCGTGTGGTGTCTGTCTCCCTGTGGTGTCTGTCTCCCTGTGGTGTCTGTCTCCCTGTGGTGTCTGTCTAACTGTGGTGTCTGTCTCACTGTGGTGTCTGTCTCCCTGTGGTGTCTGTCTCCCTGTGGTGTCTGTCTCACTGTGGTGTCTGTCTCCGTGTGGTGTCTGTCTCCCTGTGGTGTCTGTCTCCCTGTGGTGTCTGTATCCCTGTGGTGTCTGTCTAACTATGGTGTCTGTCTCACTGTGGTGTCTGTCTCCCTGTGGTCTCTGTCTCCCTGTGGTGTCTGTCTCTCTGTGGTGTCTTTCTCACTGTGGTGTCTGTCTCCCTGTGGTCTCTGTCTCCCTGTGGTGTCTGTCTCTCTGTGGTGTCTGTCTCCCTGTGGTGTCTGTCTCCCTTTGGTGTCTGTCTCACTGTGGTGTCTGTTTACCTGTTGTGTCTGTCTCCCTGTGGTGTCTGTCTCCCTGTGGTGGTTGTCTCCCTGTGGTTTCTGTCTCCCTGTGGAGTCTGTCTACCTGTGGTGTGTGTCTCCCTGTGGTGTCTGTCTCCCTGTGGTGTCTGTCTCCTTTTGGTGTCTGTCTCACTGTGGTGTCTGTCTACCTGTTGTGTCTGTCTCCCTGTGGTGTCTGTCTCCCTGTGGTGTCTGTCTCACTGTGGTCTCTGTCTCCCTGTGGTGTCTGTCTCCCTGTGGTGTCTGTCTCCCTGTGGTGGTTGTCTCCCTGTGGTTTCTGTCTCCCTGTGGAGTCTGTCTACCTGTGGTGTGTGTCTCCCTGTGGTGTCTGTCTCCCTGTGGTGTCTGTCTCCTTTTGGTGTCTGTCTCACTGTGGTGTCTGTCTACCTGTTGTGTCTGTCTCCCTGTGGTGTCTGTCTCCCTGTGGTGTCTGTCTCCCTGTGGTGTCTGTCTCCCTGTGGTGGTTGTCTCCCTGTGGTTTCTGTCTCCCTGTGGTGTCTGTCTCCCTGTGGTGGTTGTCTCCCTGTGGTTTCCGTCTCCCTGTGGTGTCTGTCTCCCTGTAGTGTCTGTCTCCCTGTGGTGTCTGTCTACCTGTTGTGTCTGTCTCCCTGTGGTGTCTGTCTCCCTGTGGTGTCTGTCTCCCTGTGGTGGTTGTCTCCCTGTGGTTTCTGTCTCCCTGTGGTGTCTGTCTCCCTGTGGTGTCTTTCTCCCTGTGGTGCCTGTCTCCCTGTAGTGTCTGTCTCCCTGTGGTGTCTGTCTCCCTGTGGTGTCTGTCTCCCTGTGGTGTCTGTCTCCCTGTGGTTTCTGTCTCGCTGTGGTTTCCGTCTCCCTGTGGTGTCTGTATCCCTGTGGTGTCTGTCTCCCTATTGTGTCTGTCTCCCTGTGGAGTCTGTCTCCCTGTAGTGTCTGTCTCCCTGTGCTGTCTGTCTACCTGTTGTGTCTGTCTCCCTGTGGTGTGTGTCTCCCTGTGGTGTCTGTCTCCCTGTGGTGTCTGTCTCCCTGTGGTGTCTGTCTCACTGTGGTGTCTGTCTCCCTTTGGTGTCTGTCTCCCTGTGGTGTCTGTCTCCCTGTGGTGTCTGTCTCCCTTTGGTGTCTGTCTCCCTGTGGTGTCTGTCTCCCTGTGGTGGTTGTCTCCCTGTCTCCCTGTGGTTTCTGTCTCCCTGTGGAGTCTGTCTACCTGTGGTGTGTGTCTCCCTGTGGTCTCTGTCTCCCTGTGGAGTCTGTCTCCCTGTAGTGTCTGTCTCCCTGTGGTCTCTGTCTCCCTATAGTGTCTGTCTCCCTGTGGTGTCTGTCTCCCTGTGGTGTCTGTCTACCTGCTGTGTCTGTCTCCCTGTGGTGTGTGTCTCCCTGTGGTGTCTGTCTCCCTGTGGTGTCTGTCTCCCTGTGGTGTCTGTCTCACTGTGGTGTCTGTCTCCCTGTGGTGTCTGTCTCACTGTGGTGTCTGTCTCTCTGTGGAGTCTGTCTCACTGTGGTGTCTGTCTCCCTGTGGTGTCTGTCTAACTGTGGTGTCTGTCTCACTGTGGTGTCTGTCTCACTGTGGTGTCTGTCTCCCTGTGGAGTCTGTCTCCCTGTGGAGTCTGTCTCCCTGTGGTGTCTGTCTCCCTGTGGTGTCTGTCTCCGTGTGGTGTCTGTCTACCTGTGGTGTCTGTCTCCCTGTGGTGTCTGTCTCACTGTGGTGTCTGTCTCACTGTGGTGTCTGTCTCACTGTGGTGTCTGTCTCCCTGTGGTGTCTATCTCACTGTGGTGTCTGTCTCCCTGTGGAGTCTGTCTCCCTGTGGTGTCTGTCTCCCTGTGGTGTCTGTCTCACTGTGGTGTCTGTCTCACTGTGGTGTCTGTCTCCCTGTGGTATCTGTCTCCCTGATGTGTCTGTCTCCCTGTGGTCTCTGTCTCCCTGTGGTGTCTGTCTCCTTGCAGTCTCTGTCTCCCTGTGGTGTCTGTCTCCCTGTAGTGTCTGTCTCCCTGTGGTGTCTGTCTCACTGTGGTGTCTGTCTCCCTGTGGTGTCTGTCTCCCTGTGGTGTCTGTCTCCCTGTGGTGTCTGTCTCCCTGTGGTGTCTGTCTCACTGTGGTGTCTGTCTCCCTTTGGTGTCTGTCTCCCTGTGGTGTCTGTCTCCCTGTGGTGTCTGTCTCCCTTTGGTGTCTGTCTCCCTGTGGTGTCTGTCTCCCTGTGGTGTCTGTCTCCCTGTGGTGTCTGTCTCACTGTGGTGTCTGTCTCTCTGTGGAGTCTGTCTCACTGTGGTGTCTGTCTCCCTGTGGTGTCTGTCTAACTGTGGTGTCTGTCTCACTGTGGTGTCTGTCTCACTGTGGTGTCTGTCTCCCTGTGGAGTCTGTCTCCCTGTGGAGTCTGTCTCCCTGTGGTGTCTGTCTCCCTGTGGTGTCTGTCTCCGTGTGGTGTCTGTCTACCTGTGGTGTCTGTCTCCCTGTGGTGTCTGTCTCCCTGTGGTGTCTGTCTCCGTGTGGTGTCTGTCTACCTGTGGTGTCTGTCTCCCTGTGGTGTCTGTCTCACTGTGGTGTCTGTCTCCCTGTGGAGTCTGTCTCCCTGTGGTGTCTGTCTCCCTGTGGTGTCTGTCTCACTGTGGTGTCTGTCTCACTGTGGTGTCTGTCTCCCTGTGGTATCTGTCTCCCTGATGTGTCTGTCTCCCTGTGGTCTCTGTCTCCCTGTGGTGTCTGTCTCCTTGCAGTCTCTGTCTCCCTGTGGTTTCTGTCTCCCTGTAGTGTCTGTCTCCCTGTGGTGTCTGTCTCACTGTGGTGTCTGTCTCCCTGTGGTGTCTGTCTCCCTGTGGTGTCTGTCTGACTGTGGTGTCTGTCTCCCTGTGGTCTCTGTCTCTCTGTGGTGTCTGTCTCCCTGTTGTGTCTGTCTCCCTGTTGTGTCTGCCTCCCTGTGGTGTCTGTCTCACTGTGGTGTCTGTCTCCCTGTGGTGTCTGTCTCCCTGTGGTGTCCGTCTTCCTGTGGTGTCTGTCTCCCTGTGGTGTCTGTCTCCCTGTGGTGTCCGTCTTCCTGTGGTGTCCGTCTCCCTGTGGTGTCTGTCTCCCGGTGGTGTCTGTCTCCCGGTGGTGTCTGTCTCTCTGTGGTGTCTTTCTCACTGTGGTGTCTGTCTCACTGTGGTGTCTGTCTCCGTGTGGTGTCTGTCTCCCTGTGGTGTCTGTCTCCCTGTGGTGTCTGTCTCCCTGTGGTGTCTGTCTAACTGTGGTGTCTGTCTCACTGTGGTGTCTGTCTCCCTGTGGTGTCTGTCTCCCTGTGGTGTCTGTCTCACTGTGGTGTCTGTCTCCGTGTGGTGTCTGTCTCCCTGTGGTGTCTGTCTCCCTGTGGTGTCTGTATCCCTGTGGTGTCTGTCTAACTATGGTGTCTGTCTCACTGTGGTGTCTGTCTCCCTGTGGTCTCTGTCTCCCTGTGGTGTCTGTCTCTCTGTGGTGTCTTTCTCACTGTGGTGTCTGTCTCCCTGTGGTCTCTGTCTCCCTGTGGTGTCTGTCTCTCTGTGGTGTCTGTCTCCCTGTGGTGTCTGTCTCCCTTTGGTGTCTGTCTCACTGTGGTGTCTGTTTACCTGTTGTGTCTGTCTCCCTGTGGTGTCTGTCTCCCTGTGGTGGTTGTCTCCCTGTGGTTTCTGTCTCCCTGTGGAGTCTGTCTACCTGTGGTGTGTGTCTCCCTGTGGTGTCTGTCTCCCTGTGGTGTCTGTCTCCTTTTGGTGTCTGTCTCACTGTGGTGTCTGTCTACCTGTTGTGTCTGTCTCCCTGTGGTGTCTGTCTCCCTGTGGTGTCTGTCTCACTGTGGTCTCTGTCTCCCTGTGGTGTCTGTCTCCCTGTGGTGTCTGTCTCCCTGTGGTGGTTGTCTCCCTGTGGTTTCTGTCTCCCTGTGGAGTCTGTCTACCTGTGGTGTGTGTCTCCCTGTGGTGTCTGTCTCCCTGTGGTGTCTGTCTCCCTGTGGTGTCTGTCTCCCTGTGGTTTCTGTCTCCCTGTGGTGTCTGTCTCCCTGTGGTGGTTGTCTCCCTGTGGTTTCCGTATCCCTGTGGTGTCTGTCTCCCTGTAGTGTCTGTCTCCCTGTGGTGTCTGTCTACCTGTTGTGTCTGTCTCCCTGTGGTGTCTGTCTCCCTGTGGTGTCTGTCTCCCTGTGGTGGTTGTCTCCCTGTGGTTTCTGTCTCCCTGTGGTGTCTGTCTCCCTGTGGTGTCTTTCTCCCTGTGGTGCCTGTCTCCCTGTAGTGTCTGTCTCCCTGTGGTGTCTGTCTCCCTGTGGTGTCTGTCTCCCTGTGGTGTCTGTCTCCCTGTGGTGTCTGTCTCCCTGTGGTTTCTGTCTCGCTGTGGTTTCCGTCTCCCTGTGGTGTCTGTATCCCTGTGGTGTCTGTCTCCCTATTGTGTCTGTCTCCCTGTGGAGTCTGTCTCCCTGTAGTGTCTGTCTCCCTGTGCTGTCTGTCTACCTGTTGTGTCTGTCTCCCTGTGGTGTGTGTCTCCCTGTGGTGTCTGTCTCCCTGTGGTGTCTGTCTCCCTGTGGTGTCTGTCTCACTGTGGTGTCTGTCTCCCTTTGGTGTCTGTCTCCCTGTGGTGTCTGTCTCCCTGTGGTGTCTGTCTCCCTTTGGTGTCTGTCTCCCTGTGGTGTCTGTCTCCCTGTGGTGTCTGTCTCCCTGTGGTTTCTGTCTCCCTGTGGAGTCTGTCTACCTGTGGTGTGTGTCTCCCTGTGGTCTCTGTCTCCCTGTGGAGTCTGTCTCCCTGTAGTGTCTGTCTCCCTGTGGTCTCTGTCTCCCTATAGTGTCTGTCTCCCTGTGGTGTCTGTCTCCCTGTGGTGTCTGTCTACCTGCTGTGTCTGTCTCCCTGTGGTGTGTGTCTCCCTGTGGTGTCTGTCTCCCTGTGGTGTCTGTCTCCCTGTGGTGTCTGTCTCACTGTGGTGTCTGTCTCCCTGTGGTGTCTGTCTCACTGTGGTGTCTGTCTCTCTGTGGAGTCTGTCTCACTGTGGTGTCTGTCTCCCTGTGGTGTCTGTCTAACTGTGGTGTCTGTCTCACTGTGGTGTCTGTCTCACTGTGGTGTCTGTCTCCCTGTGGAGTCTGTCTCCCTGTGGAGTCTGTCTCCCTGTGGTGTCTGTCTCCCTGTGGTGTCTGTCTCCGTGTGGTGTCTGTCTACCTGTGGTGTCTGTCTCCCTGTGGTGTCTGTCTCACTGTGGTGTCTGTCTCCCTGTGGTGTCTATCTCACTGTGGTGTCTGTCTCCCTGTGGAGTCTGTCTCCCTGTGGTGTCTGTCTCCCTGTGGTGTCTGTCTCACTGTGGTGTCTGTCTCACTGTGGTGTCTGTCTCCCTGTGGTATCTGTCTCCCTGATGTGTCTGTCTCCCTGTGGTCTCTGTCTCCCTGTGGTGTCTGTCTCCTTGCAGTCTCTGTCTCCCTGTGGTGTCTGTCTCCCTGTAGTGTCTGTCTCCCTGTGGTGTCTGTCTCACTGTGGTGTCTGTCTCCCTGTGGTGTCTGTCTCCCTGTGGTGTCTGTCTCACTGTGGTGTCTGTCTCCCTGTGGTCTCTGTCTCTCTGTGGTGTCTGTCTCCCTGTTGTGTCTGTCTCCCTGTTGTGTCTGCCTCCCTGTGGTGTCTGTCTCACTGTGGTGTCTGTCTCCCTGTGGTGTCTGTCTCCCTGTGGTGTCCGTCTTCCTGTGGTGTCTGTCTCCCTGTGGTGTCTGTCTCCCTGTGGTGTCCGTCTTCCTGTGGTGTCCGTCTCCCTGTGGTGTCTGTCTCCCGGTGGTGTCTGTCTCCCGGTGGTGTCTGTCTCTCTGTGGTGTCTTTCTCACTGTGGTGTCTGTCTCACTGTGGTGTCTGTCTCCGTGTGGTGTCTGTCTCCCTGTGGTGTCTGTCTCCCTGTGGTGTCTGTCTCCCTGTGGTGTCTGTCTCCCTGTGGTGTCTGTCTAACTGTGGTGTCTGTCTCACTGTGGTGTCTGTCTCCCTGTGGTGTCTGTCTCCCTGTGGTGTCCGTCTCACTGTGGTGTCTGTCTCCCTGTGGTGTCTATCTCACTGTGGTGTCTGTCTCCCTGTGGAGTCTGTCTCCCTGTGGTGTCTGTCTCCCTGTGGTGTCTGTCTCACTGTGGTGTCTGTCTCACTGTGGTGTCTGTCTCCCTGTGGTATCTGTCTCCCTGATGTGTCTGTCTCCCTGTGGTCTCTGTCTCCCTGTGGTGTCTGTCTCCTTGCAGTCTCTGTCTCCCTGTGGTGTCTGTCTCCCTGTAGTGTCTGTCTCCCTGTGGTGTCTGTCTCACTGTGGTGTCTGTCTCCCTGTGGTGTCTGTCTCCCTGTGGTGTCTGTCTCACTGTGGTGTCTGTCTCCCTGTGGTCTCTGTCTCTCTGTGGTGTCTGTCTCCCTGTTGTGTCTTTCTCACTGTGGTGTCTGTCTCACTGTGGTGTCTGTCTCCGTGTGGTGTCTGTCTCCCTGTGGTGTCTGTCTCCCTGTGGTGTCTGTCTCCCTGTGGTGTCTGTCTCCCTGTGGTGTCTGTCTCACTGTGGTGTCTGTCTCACTGTGGTGTCTGTCTCACTGTGGTGTCTGTCTCCCTGTGGTGTCTGTCTCCCTGTGGTGTCTGTCTCTGTGTGGTGTCTGTCTCCGTGTGGTGTCTGTCTCCCTGTGGTGTCTGTCTCCCTGTGGTGTCTGTATCCCTGTGGTGTCTGTCTAACTATGGTGTCTGTCTCACTGTGGTGGCTGTCTCCCTGTGGTCTCTGTCTCCCTGTGGTGTCTGTCTCTCTGTGGTGTCTTTCTCACTGTGGTGTCTGTCTCCCTGTGGTGTCTGGCTCCCTGTGGTGTCTGTCTCCCTGTGGTGTCTGTCTACCTGTGGTGTCTGTCTCACTGTGGTGTCTGTCTCCCTGTGGTGTCTGTCTCCCTGTGGTCTCTGTCTCCCTGTGGTGTCTGTCTCTCTGTGGTGTCTTTCTCACTGTAGTGTCTGTCTCCCTGTGGTGTCTGTCTCCCTGTGGTGTCTGTCTCCCTGTGGTGTCTGTCTAACTGTGGTGTCTGTCTCACTGTGGTGTCTGTCTCCCTGTGGTGTCTGTCTCCCTGTGGTGTCTGTCTCACTGTGGTGTCTTTCTCCGTGTGGTGTCTGTCTACCTGTGGTGTCTGTCTCCCTTTGGTGTCTGTCTCCCTGTGGTGTCTGTCTCCCTGTGGTGTCTGTCTCCCTGTGGTTTCTGTCTCGCTGTGGTTTCCGTCTCCCTGTGGTGTCTGTATCCCTGTGGTGTCTGTCTCCCTATTGTGTCTGTCTCCCTGTGGAGTCTGTCTCCCTGTAGTGTCTGTCTCCCTGTGGTGTCTGTCTACCTGTTGTGTCTGTCTCCCTGTGGTGTGTGTCTCCCTGTGGTGTCTGTCTCCCTGTGGTGTCTGTCTCCCTGTGGTGTCTGTCTCACTGTGGTGTCTGTCTCCCTGTGGAGTCTGTCTCCCTGTGGTCTCTGTCTCCCTGTGGAGTCTGTCTCCCTGTAGTGTCTGTCTCCCTGTGGTGTCTGTCTCACTGTGGTGTCTGTCTCCCTGTGGAGTCTGTCTCCCTGTGGTCTCTGTCTCCCTGTAGTGTCTGTCTCCCTGTTGTGTCTGTCTCCCTGTGGAGTCTGTCTCCCTGTAGTGTCTGTTTCCCTGTGGTGTCTGTCTACCTGCTGTGTCTGTCTCCCTGTGGTGTGTGTCTCCCTGTGGTGTCTGTCTCCCTGTGGTGTCTGTCTCCCTGTGGTGTCTGTCTCCCTGTGGTGTCTGTCTCACTGTGGTGTCTGTCTCACTGTGGTGTCTGTCTCCCTGTGGTATCTGTCTCCCTGTTGTGTCTGTCTCCCTGTGGTCTCTGTCTCCCTGTGGTGTCTTTCTCCCTGTAGTCTTTTTCTCCCTGTGGTGTCTGTCTCCCTGTAGTGTCTGTCTCCCTGTGGTGTCTGTCTCACTGTGGTGTCTGTCTCCCTGTGGTGTCTGTCTCCCTGTGGTGTCTGTCTCACTGTGGTGTCTGTCTCCCTGTGGTCTCTGTCTCTCTGTGGTGTCTGTCTCCCTGTTGTGTCTGTCTCCCTGTTGTGTCTGACTCCCTGTGGTGTCTGTCTCACTGTGGTGTCTGTCTCCGTGTGGTGTCTGTCTCCCTGTGGTGTCTGTCTCCCTGTGGTGTCTGTCTCCCTGTGGTGTCTGTCTCACTGTGGTGTCTGTCTCCCTGTGGTGTCTGTCTCCCTGTGGTGTATGTCTCCCTGTGGTGTCTGTCTCCCTGTGGTGTGTGTCTCACTGTGGTGTCTGTCTCCCTTTGGTGTCTGTCTCCCTGTGGTGTCTGTCTCCCTGTGGTGTCTGTCTCCCTATGGGGGTGTGTCTCCCTGTGGTGTCTTTCTCCCTGTGGTGTCTGTCTCCCTGTGGTGTCTGTCTCCCTCTGCTGTCTGCCGTTTTTTAACACCAGACACCAAACAGTCCATTTCATTCTACCATCTTCAAGATCAAATCAGAGTATCCAGTATACATAAACTCGTTGGCAGTAAGGAGTCTTGTGTAGGCCCGGCGGGACACTTTTTCTCACTCTAGTCTGGGAAATATGTGCGGATTGTTCCAGCTAAATTGTATTCACTTTACTCTTCTATTGAAAATGTTTGAATTATATTAACCACTATGTTACCTTACTTTTACCTGTACTGTATTTCACTGTTAATACTTTGATGATGTGTTGATTTTCATGCAAGCTTTCGAGGAATTTCTTGTTTTATTTTCCCATTGTGATTATACGTTTTCATATGTATACAAACACATAAATACATAATATGTATATGTGTGTGCACAAATATATGCGCATTCGTGTTATTTTCGCCAAACTAAATACCTACACGGTATAAAAAAATATAACAAATATTTAGTTTCATTGAAATGTAATACACGCTAAAAACGTCACAATTGTAACGTGACTATTATTGTATAATTTTCCCACGGCCAACGTTTATATGATGCAAGAGAGAGGTTATGTCCTGCAGTAATACCTGTTACTTGCCTCTGTTAGATTTTTCCACTCACAAAAAATATGAGCTGCTGTGAAATTTAGACATAACTCTGAATTGTTATCTGCGGTGGTGTCAAAACTCGTGCTTGCGTCAACACTCGTGCTGGTGTCATGACATGTGGTGGCGTCAACACTCTTGCTGGCGTAAAAACTTGTGTAGGCGTCAACACTCGTGCTGGCGTCAGGACTGGTGGTGGCGTCAAACCTTTGGCTGGCATCAGGAATTTTGCTACTGTTAGGACTTGTGCTGGCGCCATAACTCGTGCTGGCGTCAACACTCGTGCTAGCATCAGGATATGTGCTGGCGTCAATATTCGTGCTGTCGTCAACATTCGTGCTAGCATCAGGACTTGTGCTGGCGCCAAAAGTCGTGCTGGCGTCAAAACTCGAGCTGGCGTCAACACTCGTGCCGGCTACAGGACTTGTGCTGTCATCAAAACTTGTGCTGGTGTCAACACTCCTGCTAGCATCAGAAGTTGTGCTGGCATCCAGACTCGTAATGGCGTCAGGACTTGTGTTGACGTCACATCTCCTGAAGGCGTCAACACTCATACTAGCATCAGGACTTGAGCTGGCGTCAAATCTCGTGCTGACGTCAACACATCAAAACTCGTGGTGGTGTCAACACTTGAACTGGTGTCAAGACATGACCTGACGTCAAAACTCGTACTGGCATCAGGAATTGTGCTAGTGTTAGGACTTGTTCTAATGTCAAAACTCGTGCGAACGTCAATACTCGTACTGGCATCAGAACTTGTGCTGGCGTCAAAACTTGTTCTGGCGTCATCTTCGTGCTGGCATCAGGACTTGTGCTAGTGTTAAGTCTAGTGCTGGCATCAACACTCCGCAGTCTCCGTGGTGTAGTGGTAAGACACTTGCCTGGCGTTCCGCGAGCGCTTTGTCATGGGTTCGTATCCTGGCTAGGGAGGATTTACTGGGCGCAAATCCTTAACTGTAGCCTCTGTTTAACGCAACAGTAAAATGTGTACTTGGTTGTAACAACGATTCTTCGTGGCGGGGATCGTATTCCAGGGACCTGCCCGAAACGCTATGCGTACTAGTGGCTGTACAAGAATGTAACAACTCACTCCTTGTATATATCTAAAAAAAAAAAAAAAAAAAAAAAAAAAAAAAAAAAAAAAAAAAAAAAAAAAAAAAAAAAAAAAAAAAAAAAACTCTGCTGGCGTCCAAACTCATACTGGTGTCAAGACTTGTACTGGCATCCAAACTCATACTGGAGTCAACGCTCTTGCTGGCGTCAAGACTTGTGCTGGTGTCAAAACTCGCGTTAGCGTCAAATCTCGTGCTGGCATCAACACTCGTGCAGGCGTCAACACTCATGCTGGCGTAAAAACTCAAGCTGACGTAAGACTCGGGCTGTCGTCAACACCAATGCAGGCATCAGGTCTTGTGCTTTCGTCAAAACTCGTGCTGGGCTCAACACTCGTGCTGGCATCAGGACTTGTGCTGGTGTGAAAACTCGTGCTGACGTCAACACTCGTGATGGCATTGTTATGAATCCATATATTTGATTCTAACATTTATCATGATAATCATGTATGTCCATTATTTCTTTCCTCAGATATTTAAATTAAACATTATATCCATTTGTTTTCCAGTATACATGTTTGATTTATGTGTAGCATGCTGTAGTGTGCTTATATGTAATATTTTGTTAATGCTATTGCATGTTCATTCCTGTGGGGGGAGACCGTGGCATCTCATTGGGGGATGACCATATTTGGGATGTTCCAGTAATGCGTGCAGTGTATGAAGCTTGCGTTGCAGATTTACCCCTGAAATTATTAGCATGTAGCATGAATGTACAAAAGGATAGAGGGAAGGGAAATGACTATGAACCGCACGGAGTACAGCATCCCTCCGCACCAAATTGAAGGCATTTTTGAAATCTAGCTTGATAAGGGCCTTTTCGTCGGTGATGTTGGCGATGAAGGCTCGAGCTGCATGGGCTGCCGCCTCACACCCTTGTGGAATGCCAAACCCGAGCTGTTTTGGCTTCAGCATGTTGGCCGCTGCATCACTAACTGTTCTTGCAGCTGCCTTTGCGACGAGACGCCGAAGAGAATTGCCCACAGCTATTGGCCTGATCCCTCCATCCTTTTTCTTTAGAGCACAGAGAGATGCTCCAAAAAAGATCGGTCTTATGGACGCTGGTATGTTGCCAGCTAGACATGTGTTGGTGAATCTGGTTAGTTCCACCAAGAGGTTCTTTGCAATGTCACCCAGTGCAGGGTTGAGCATTTGCTTGAGGTGGTTGGGTTTTAGTCCTGTGAACCCACCTGCTGATCCTGTAGGGAAGGACATGGCTGCTTTATGGACCACAGATTCAGCCACCCAGAGAGGTTCTGCTCCGGTAGCCCCCACTTGTACAATGTCGTCCTCACGCGGAGCCCTGGGTGGGTGTTTCTCCCTTAGGGCTTGAGCTGTTGCGGCATCTCTGTCGGCAATTGAGTCCTCACTGGTGATGACTCGTATTGCGCCAATAGTGTTTCCTTCTTCTATTTTCTTGGTGACTGATGTTCTGATTTTTGATATCTCGGATATGCCACTATTGCTCTTCCTGCCGTGGGTGTTTCTCGCGTGAGTGGGAAGGCGCACCTGGTTGTCCTCCCTGGGAAAATCATTTATAGCTTTGATGACTGAGGCAGCTAAGGTTTTGTCTCTCCTTGCAGGGGTGGCTAGACATATGTTGCCAAACATTAGGAGGTTGTGCCATGCTTGGGTCGTTCCAGGAGAGTCGTTGACCTTTCTCAGGAGGGCAGATAATTTGGCTGCTGCATGGGGGCGGGCTGCTTTAGGGATGTGTTGCAAGGTTCTGGCCGATATATATATATATATATATATATATATATATATATATATATATATATATATATATATATATATATATATATATATATATATATATATATATATATATATATATATATATATATATATATATGTCGTACCTAGTAGCCAGAACGTACTTCTCAGCCTACTATGCAAGGCTCGATTTGCCTAATAAGCCAAGTTTTCCAGAATTAATATATTTTCTCTATTTTTTTCTTATGAAATGATAAAGCTACCCATTTCATTATGTATGAGATCAATTTTTTTTATTGGAGTTAAAATTAACGTAGATATATGACCGAACCTAACCAACCCTACCTGACCTAACCTAACCTATCTTTATAGGTTAGGTTAGGTAGCCAAAAAAGTTAGGTTAGGTTAGGTTAGGTAGTCGAAAAACAATTAATTCATGAAAACTTGGCTTATTAAGCAAATCGGGCCTTGCATAGTAGGCAGAGAAGTGCGTTCTGGCTACTAGGTACGACTATATATATATATATATATATATATATATATATATATATATATATATATATATATATATATATATATATATATATATATATATATTATATATATACACACACACACACATACAAACACACACAGTACGTGTTTTTTGTCACTTCAATCAAATCTGGAGATTCACTTTCATTTCGAGTTTCTCTAAGACGCTTAACTTATCAAAGAGCATGGGACATAAAGTTGCACTCATTCAATCACGTTGCTCCTGATCGAATTCTGCAACTCGCTGTTGCTGCTAAACAAATTTGGCTTTTCGGAGGAACATGCGTTATATAATCGTATGGCAAAGTCTAACGTCGATATGAAACTGAAGATGTGGATGGTAGGATATTTAACAGGAAACATTTACCAGGACTGCCTCGGTGGGGGGCGCCCTGTATATGTGACTTGGTATCTGGTGCTTTGGAAAAGGTGGATGAAGTTGGTGTGAAAAGGGTGTTAGGTGTAAGGAGTGGGTCCAGGGCGTGTTAGATGTTAGTGGGTCAGGGCGTGATAGATGTCAATGGGTCAGGGCCGTGTTAGATATTAGTCGGTACGGGGCATATTAGGTGTTTATGGGTACTGGGCTTGTTAGATGTTAGTGTGTATGTGGAGTGTAGGATGTTAGTGGGGATGAGGCGTAATAGATGTTAATAGGTACGGGGCATGTTAGATGTTAGTGGGTACGGGGCATGTTAAATGTTAGTGGGTATGGGGTGCGTTAGATGTTAGTGGGTATGAAGCGTGTTAGATGTTTGTGGGAATGGGGCATGTTAGATGTTAGTGGGGATGGGGCATGTTAGTGGGTTAGGGGCGTGTTAGACGTTAGTTAATCCGTGGCATGTTAGATGTTAGTTGGTATGGGATGCGTTAGATGCTAGTGGGCATGGGGCTTGTTAGATGTTAGTGGGAATGGGGCATGTTAGACGTTAGTGGGGATGGGGCATGTTAGATGTTAGTGGGTATGGGGCATATTAGATGCTAGTGGGTATGAGGCTTGTTTGATGTTAGTGGGAATGGGGCATGTTAGATGCTAGTGGGGATGGGGCATGTTAGATGTTAGTGGGTTTGGGGGTGTTGGACGTTAGTGGATCCAGGGAGAGTAAGATGTTTGTGGGTACGGGGCATATTAGATGTTAGAGGGTACTGGGCTTGATAGATGTTAGTGGGTATGTGGTGTGTTAAATGATAGTGGGTATGAGGTGTGTTAGATGGTAGTTGGTATGAGGCATGTTGGATGTTAGTGGGTACAGGGCATGTTAGATGTTAGTGGGTACAGGGCATGTTAGATGTTAGTGGGTACGGGGCATGTTAGATGTTAGTGGGTACAGGGCTTGTTAGATGTTAGTGGGTACGGGGCTTGTTAGATGTTATTGTGTATGGGGCATGTTAGATGTTAGTGTTTATATGGCATGTTAGATGCTAGTGTGTATGGGGCGTGTTAAATGTTAGAGGGTACGGGGCGGGATAGATGTTAATAGGTACGGGGCGTATTAGATCTTTAGTATATACACGACGTGATAGATGTTAGTGGGTCCAGGGTGTATTAACTGTTAGTGGATACAAAGCATATTAGATGTTAGTGGGTATGGGGTGCGTTAGATGTTAGTGGGTATGAGGCTTGTCAGATGTTAGTGGGAATGGGGCATGTTAGACGTTAGTGGATCCGGGGCAAGTAAGATTTTAGTGGGTATGGGGCGTGTTAGATGTTAGTGGGTACGGGACGTATTAGATGTTAGTGGGTACTGAGCTTGATAGATGTTAGTGGATGTGGCGTGTTAGATGACAGTGGGAATGAGGCGTGTTAGATGTTAGTTAGTATGAGGCATGTTAGATGTTAGTGGGTACGGGGCTTGTTAGATGTTAGTGGGTATGGGGCATGTTAGATGTTAGTGGTTATGGGGCATGTTAGATGTTAGAGGGTTTGGGGCGAGTTAGATGTTAGTGGGTATGGGGCGTGTTAGATGTTTGTGGGTACGGGGCAGGTTAGATATTAGTAGGACTGGGGCATGTTAGATGTTAGTGGGTCTAGGGCGTGTTAGATTTTAGTGGGTTCAGTGCGTGTTAGCTGTTAGTTGGTCCAGGGCATGTTAGATGTTAGTGGGTATCACGGCCTGTGTCTTACTGATGTTATCAGTAGTGATACGATTTGTTGTCATAGAGAGCTATTGAGAGTTTGGTGGTGGTGGTCCTTAAAATGTTGTGTAGGGAGTATAAGGAGTAAGGAAAACAGCCTAGTACACAAGTCACAAATTTATACGTACATGTCACACAGGAATACATTCAACAAGGCGTTTTCCTCACAACATAAAATCACTTCGTATTATAAACTCAAGTGGCTCTGACCACCCCACGGCTCACTGCCCCATACCTGGTATCGTGCACCCAGCCACAAACGCTATCATCCAATGACATATATTTTAGCCTCTAGGAAAACTGGACTCTTATAAAACCTCTCCAACTTCTGTAATATTACTCTACCCAATCTTGCAACCCTGGATATAGACAAGGATAGGCTTATCTGACTGAACGGCCGGAGAAAACCCCTCAAATAGCAGGAACGGTCGGCAGCGATACACCTCCCCCTCCAGTCAAGATGGCGTCCACCTCTCTTGCATCATCGCCCCTTAATACTCTATTCTTTACATATGCTATCAAACACATTAATGATTTTATTTACTATATTCCCCATGCATACTTTTTGATAGAGTCCATTTTTCCCTTACATAGTTAGGCTATTCCAGTTCACATTATTTCTGATGATCCCAGCTGAGAAGGCACTACTTTACTGGGCGGAGTATTAATGTTGAATTGCGGCCTCTCTGATCTCAGCTGTGGATTTAATCTAATAAACACTCTTCACTGTGTCCACCAACATTTTACAACCGAAACCAACCTCCACAGGAGGTAAGGTTCGTAACACCCCTTCTTAGCCATGGAGAAAAAAAAAGATAAATTCTTTAAGGAATTTCACTTTTATATACAACTCTGAGCAATAGTACAACCCTAAGTCACCCAGGTTTTGGCAATCTAGAAAGTGCATCTGCTACTACATTTAATTTTCCTGGAATATGTTTGATGACCAGATTGTACTCTTGCAGCAATAAACACCAAGTTAATATTCTCTGGTTGGAATTCTTCATGCTAGCAATAAATGTTAAGGGGTTGTGGTCAGTAAACACTTCAACAGTATTGGCTGATAGATAAATGTCAAATTTTTTAACAGCTAGTAATAATGATAAAGCCTGCTTCTCCACTGTGGAGTAACTCTGTTGACATTTAGTAAATTTTTTAGAATAGTAATGTATTGGATGATTAATACCCTCATCATCTTCTTGAATTAGCACAGAACCAGCACCCCAGTCCGAAGCATCTATATATAGTTTGAATGGCTTAGAGTTGTCAGGAGTAGCTAACACTGGACCAGATGACAACATTCCTTTTAATTTAGTAAATGCATCCTGACATTCCTGAGACCATCTAAACCTTACATTTTTACATAGCAAGTTTGTCAAAGGAGCTGCAATTGCTGCAAAATATTTACAGAACTTCCTATAATAAGCACACATTCCTAGATATCTTTGCACCTCCTTCTTGCTAGCCAACACTGAATACTCTAATATAGCATTTATTTTATTTTTGAGTGGTAACACCTTCCCATTTCCCACTTCATATCCTAAGTAAGAAATACTAGCTCTAGCAAAAGTACATTTATGTAAGTTTACAGTTAAATTAGCCTCCTTTAAGCATTTTAATAGTTTAGCCAAACCTTTCATATGGTCCTCCCAATTATTGTAAAAAATTACAATATCATCCAAATAAGCTCTACATTGTGGTATGTCTCTTAACACTAAGTTCATAAGACGCTGGAAAGTCGCTGGGGCATTTTTCAGCCCAAAAGGCATTACAGTGAATTCATACAACCCATCTGCAGTTATAAATGCACTCATCTCCCGAGCTCTTGGTGGTTAAAGGAATTTGCCAGTACCCTTTTGACAAATCTAGTTTGGTTACAAACTTGGCTTTACCAACACTGTCAATACAATCATCTAATCTAGGTATTGGAAAGTTATCATCAACAGTCATTACATTTAGCTTACGGTAGTCAATGACCAACCTCTGAGTTCCATCCTTCTTTGGAACCAAAATACAAGGACTACTCCAACTGCTGCTGCTAGGTCTCACCAATCCATGTTGAAGCATGTAGTCGACTTCTTTCCGGATGAGATTCAACTTGGTAGGGGTTGACTCTATATGGGTGTGACTTGACTGGTTGGTTGTCGTTCACCTCGATGTCGTGGTGAATAACTGAAGTCTGGGTGGGAATATCGCCAAAGATGTCTGCATGAGAAGTAAGCAACTGTTCCAAGTCCTGCTTCTGCTCTGATGACAAATGTTCCACCATTTTCTGGACATTAGCCAACCACTCACCATTGCTAAAATAAGGTACATGAGCATTAGGTACACTATTAAATCACATTCCCCATTATTCTCATCTACATGGGCTACACCAAGCAACTGGTTGGTATTGGTAGTTCCCTTCTGTGTTAGTTTCATCCTATTCACATGCACTACTATTTCCTTTCTCTTGAGATCAGGTGTTTGGATTACATAGTTGGTGGAACTGAGTTTCTTTATCACTGTATAAGAACCTTGGAACCTATGCAACAATGTTGGTCTCTGTCGTGCCATTAGTACCACCACTTTATCACCTGCCTCAAAATGTCGTTGCTTTGTCTTTTTATCGTACTGTGCCTTCATTTTTCCTTGAGCTTCTTTAAGATGAATTAAGGCTTTAGCCCTGTTTTTATTTAACTTATCTTGTAAGTCATGAATATAGTTTACCTGCACAACACTATTTGGATTTCCGACCAACTTATCTCTTAAGATGGTTAGTGGACTTCTCATCTCATGGCCAAAAGCTAATGAGTTGGGTGAACACCCCTGGGACTCCTGATAAGTATCCCTCATTGCCATGTGCATCAGTGGAAGACCATCATCCCAGTCTCTGCCAGTTTCCATGTAACTGGTTCTCAGCATTTGCTTAAGGGTTCGGTGCTTCCTTTCCAAAGCACCTTGCCTCTCAGGATGGTAAGTAGTGGATGTCTTATGGAGGATGCCCAACTCCCCACAAAACTGCTGAAAACCTTTGGAAGTGAAATTTGCCCTATTATCTGTCTGTATTACTTTTGGTAAACCAAAAATAGTACAAAATTTCATTATGTGCCTTACTACCACTTTCGTTGTAGCATTTCTCGCAGGGAATTCTTCAGGAAAGCGTGTAGTCTGACACATCATGGTGTTGATATACATATTACCACTGTTGGTTCTAGGCATTGGTCCCACTACATCAACAATAATATGGGTAAAGGGTTCCTCGGCTACCACAATTGGCTGTAAAGGAGCTTTTGGTATTACCTGGTTTGGTTTGCCAGTTTCTATACATACTGGACATTCATTACAATACTGGATGACATCTTTCTTTAATCCAGGCCAGGTAAAGTACTTGCTTATTTTATTATATGTTTTTGCAATACCCTGATGACCGCCTATTGGTGAATCATGGGCTACACTTAGCACTTCTTCTCTATAACCCCTCGGTAGGACTACTTGATTAACTACCTCCCAAGTGTGTGACACAGGTGAGCTCCTAGGTCTCCACTTCCGCATCAACACCTCTTTAGTGTAGTAATAAGTCATAGCCTCCGATTCTGCTTCTAGTTCAGTTACTGCCTTATTATGCAAGTCAGTCAACGCTGGATCAGTTCTTTGCTGATGAATAAAATTTTATTTTGATCTCAAGTCTGAAGAGCCAGATGTGGTAACTGGACTACACTCTCCCCTACCCCTTTTCCTAGGTGGTTTGGTGGAAGTGCTCCCCATCCTGTTCCCATCTGCTTCTTCCAACTTGGGCATAAAAGTGTCACAAAGATCCACTTCACTATTTGATTTGTTAACCTCTAGTTTTGTCTCCTGACTTACATTATTGGGAGTTTGTGATATTTGAGACTGATTTTGACTGGGTCACGGCACATGCTGGGTACATTACCTTGTCCTCAGGATCTGTCCATGCCCTAATCACCTCTGGCTTAGTTAGCATTATTGGGTGGTCATCTCTTTTAACTAGATTACCAGCAAGATCATTCCCCACAATTAGATCAATGCCAGCAACTGGTAATTTAGGACTAACACCTACTAAACTTTTGCCTTTAATAAAATCACAGTCTAGGTTTACTTCTCTCAAGTGTACAGTCTGGAAATCTCCTGTGATTCCCTGTATAATCATTACCTCCCCAGTCTCTGTAGACTGTATATATATTGTAACACACTCTCTAATAATAAGGATTGGGATGCTCCTGTATCCCTCAAAATTTTAACATCATGCCACAAACCATTTGCACACTGTAATTTTCCATTTGATATAAACTCTCCAAAATGATTTATAGCAAGTGCTTTTTTCCCCATTATTTTTGTTACACATTTGGTTTTCCTCCCATCACACACTGTGAGTGCCATAGGCCTCTTTTCTGGGTGAAGAAACCAACAACTCTTAACAACATGACCCTTCCTATGGCAGTAGGAACAGTTTCAACTCTGGGTGAGGCTTATTACTAGTGTGATCCTCTTTGGGTTTCACATTACTCTCTTTACCACTTGGCACCTTTGAAAAGTGTTTCCTTGACCTGCTGTTGGGTACATGTGGGACCCAAATCTGACTGAGGAGTTTACTGCTCGACCAGATCCTTGTCTATTTGATTGAATTTTATTTTTAAAAGTTACTTTATGCATCAATTCATATTCATCTGCTAATTTAGCCAACTCATAGATTTTTCTGGGTAATTTCTCTGCCAAATACAAAGTCACATTAGAAGGTATGCAAGATAAAAATTCTTCTACTAGGAGTAAATTTTTAAGACAGTCCAGATCCCTAATTTTTTCTGCATCTAACCATTTATTAAATATGTGATATTTCTCTTGTGCAAATTCTACCAAGGTTTGACTTGGGTCTCGTCTCAGTTGTCTAAACTTTTGCCTATAAACCTCAGGAACAAGTTGATAAGCAGTAAGGATGGTTGCTTTTACCTTACCATAGTCAAAACTGTTTCTCAAAGGCATAGCTGCAAATATCTTCTGTGCCTTTCCCACCAACTGACCTTGAAGAAGAGATACCCATTGTGTTGCAGGCCATTCCATACTCCGTGCCAACTTTTCAAAATGTATGAAGAATTGGTCTGGGTCAGACTCACAGAATAGAGGAAACTTGAAATTTTTGTTAATCTTTAACTGCCCAGGTGTTCCTAAATCGTCAACACCGGTATTTTCTGATCTAATTCCCAATTCTGCTAGCCTAATCTGTAACTCTAATTTTTTCTGAGCTTGCTCCACTTCTAACCTCTTCATAGCTAGTTCTTGAGCTTGCTCTGCCTCTAGCCTCTTCTGAGCTTGCTCTACCTCTAGCCTCTTCTGAGCTTGCTCTGCCTCAAACTGCAACTTCTTTAGTTCCAATTCTGCTTGCCACTGTAACTGAGTCTCTACCTTTCCTGTAGTTATAACATTTGCACCACTGGTGGACGGGGACTGCTCTAATATTTCCTGTGGGAGAATTTGCTCATCTACCCAGTGTATCATTATTTCTCTTAGCAGTTCCGTCTTCACCATTCCCATGTGCAATAATAGTCCATAGTGCTTGCCAACAGCCACTAGGATAGACTTTTTTGCCGCTTTCAAACCCTCAACACTTGGATTGTCGACAATTTGTTGTGCTACCAAATCCATTTTTAGTGTGCTAAGATACAGCAGACTCCAACACAAATTTATAATTCTGCACCCACCATTCTCTTTTTAGGCTGAGAATTTGTTTTGAAAACTGATAAGGAGAGTGCTTAGTTCACTTGACTGCCCTGTCAACTGGTAAATTTTTTGCACTCGAGAACACGCACAAAAATTTCTTAAAACACTTTTCATCAAGATTAATAAAATGTACATAAATAAGTAATAAAGTACATATTCATATTACACCAATATTAAAAATACTCTAAGTTTCTACACAAGTTAAAGTAAAAAAATAAGCTACACAATTTTTATGTCAGGTTACATCTACAGGCTATCCACTTTTATTAGGCTTTCGATCAGGCTGCTCAATATGTGAGGTGCTCTCGGACAGGCTACCCAATTGTATCACGGCCTGTGTCTTACTGATGTTATCAGTAGTGATATGATTTGTTGTCATAGAGAGCTATTGAGAGTTTGGTGGTGGTGGTCCTTAAAATGTTGTGTAGGGAGTATAAGGAGTAAGGAAAACAGCCTAGTACACAAGTCACAAATTTATACGTACAAGTCACACAGGAATACATTCAACAAGGCGTTTTCCTCACAACATAAGATCACTTCGTATTATAAACTCAAGTGGCTCTGACCACCCCACGGCTCACTGTCCCATACCTGGTATCGTGCACCCAGCCACAAACGCTATCATCCAATGACATATATTTTAGCCTCTAGGAAAACTGGACTCTTATAAAACCTCTCCAACTTCTGTAATATTACTCTACCCAATCTTGCAACCCTGGATATAGACAAGGATAGGCTTATCTGACTGAACGGCCGGAGAAAACCCCTCAAATAGCAGGAACGGTCGGCAGCGATACACCTCCCCCTCCAGTCAAGATGGCGTCCACCTCTCTTGCATCATCGCCCCTTAATACTCTATTCTTTACATATGCTATTAAACACATTAATGTTTTTATTTACTATATTCCCCTTGCATACTTTTTGATAGAGTCCATTTTTCCCTTACATAGTGAGGCTATTCCAGTTCACATTATTTCTGATGATCCCCAGCTGAGAAGGCATTACTTTACTGGGCGGAGTATTAATGTTGAATTGCGGCCTCTCTGATCTCAGCTGTGGATTTAGTCTAATAAACACTCTTCACTGTGTCCACCAACATTTTACAACCGAAACCAACCTCCACAGGAGGTAAGGTTCGTAACAGTGGGTGCGGGGCATGTTAGATGTTAGTAGCTCAAGGGCTTCTTATCTTGAGATATCTCTTCTTGAGATGATTTCGGGGCTTTTTTAGTGTCCCCGCGGCCCAGTCCTCGACAAGGCCTCCACCCCCAGGAAGCAGCCCGTGACAGCTGACTAACACCCATGTACCTATTTTACTGCTAGGTAACAGGGGCATAGGGTGAAAGAAACTCTGCCCATTCTTTCTCGCCGGCGCCTGGGATCGAACCCAGGACCACAGGATCACAAGTCCAGTGTGCTGTCCGCTCGGCCGACCGGCTCCCCATGTTAGATGTTAGTGAGTATGGGGCGTGTTAGATGTTAGTGGGTCAAGGGCATGTTAGATGTTAGTGGGTCTGGGGGCATGTTAGATGTTAATGGGTCCAGGGCGTGTTAGATGTTAGTGGGTATGGGGCGTGTTAGATGTTAGTGGGTACGGTACATGTTAGATGTTAGTGGGTCCAGGGTGTGTTAGATGTTATGGGGATACAAAGCATGTTAGATGTTTGTGGGTCCAGGGTGTGTTAGATGTTAGTGGATACAAGGCGTGTTAGTTGTTAGTGGGTACAGTTCATTTTAGTGGTTATGGGGCGTGTTAGATGTTAGTGGGTCCAGGGTGTGTTAGATGCTAGTGGATACAAGGTGTGTTAGATGTTAATGGGTATGGGGCATGATAGATGTTAGTGGGTACTGGGCATGTTAGATGTTAGTGGATCAAGGACATGTTAGAGGTTATTGGGTTCAGGGCGTGTTAAATGTTAGTGGGTATGAGGGTGTTGGATGCTAGTGGGTACGGGGCATGTTGGATGTTAGTGGGTATGGGTTTTTTTAGAGGTTAGTGGGTATGGGGTGTATTAGATGTTAGTGGATATGGGGCGTGTTAGCGGTTAGTGGATCCGGGGCATGTTAGATGTTAGTGGGTAGGGGGCTTGTTGGATGTTAGAGGGTATGGGGCGTGTTCGATGTTAGCGGGTACGGGGCGTGTTAGATGTTAGTAGGTATGGCATGTGTTAGATGGTAGTGAGTATGGGGCGTGTTAGATGTTAGTGGGTACGGGGCGTGATAGACGTTAGTGGGTATGGGGCATGTTAGATGTTAGTAGGTATGGGGTGTGTTAGATGTTAGTGGTTACAAATCTTGTTAGATGTTAGTGGGTAGGGGGCATGTTAGATGTTAGTAGGTATGGGGTGTGTTAGATGGTAGTGGGTTCGGGGCTTGTTAGATGTTAGTGGGTATAAGGCGTGTTAGATGTTAACGGCTCCAGGGCATGTTAGATGTTAGTGGTTTCAGGGTTTATTAAATGTTAGTGGTTCCAGAGTGTGTTAGATGTTAATTGGTCCAGGGCGTGTTAGATGTTAGTGGGTATGGAGCGTATTAGTAGTGGCTATGGGGCATGTTAGATGTTAGTGGGTACGGGATGTGATAGATGTTAGTGGGTCCAGGGCATGTTAGATGTTAGTGGGTATGGTTCATTTTAGTGGGTAGGGGGCTTGTTAGATGTTAGAGGCTACGGGGCGTGTTAGATGTCAGTGGGTACGGGGCGTGTTAGATGTTAGTAGGTATGGGGTTACCTTAAGATGATTTCGTTTTTTTTTTTTTTAGGGTCCCCGCGGCCCGGTCCTCGACCAGGCCTCCACCCCCAGGAAGCAGCCCGTGACAGCTGACTAACACCCAGGTACCTATTTAAAAAAAAAAAGAAAGGGTGAAAGAAACTCTGCCCATTCTTTATCGCTGGCGCCTGGGATCGAACCCAGGACCACAGGATCACAAACCCAGCGTGCTGTCCGCTCGGCCGACCGGCTCCCTACACCCGGGGTGTGTTAGAGGGTAGTGAGTATGGGGTTGTGTTAGATGTTAGTGGGTCCAAGGCGTGTTAGATCTTAGTGGGTATGGAGTGTGTTAGATGTTAGTGGCTATGGGGTGTGTTAGATGTTAGTGGGTACAGGGCGTGTTAGATGTTAGTGGGTACAGGGCATGTTAGATGATAGTGGGTCCGGGGCATGTTAGATATTAGTGGGTTCGGTTCATTTTAGTGGGTATTGTGGTGTTGTGTGTTACTGAGGAAGTCTTGGTTGTAGGGTTGATATAAAGTCAAGGCTTGGTTACTAACTTTAATACTTATAAACGATTACATGACTAGCTGCTTCCAAGCTGGTAGCGTCCTGTATGCTCTCTGTTTACCTTCTCTTGGCGTCCTAGCCGCCTCACATAGAAAACGGATGGTACCGTTTTCTGTGAACATGACATCCCTCTTTTTCTTTAAAAAGAATGAATACAGGCTGTCTACCATGCTTGTAGCACAAAGCAAAGTTATTGACACAAAGTAAGTTATTAACATATCAAGAGATATTGCATACATTTAACATTAATTAAGCACACATAGTATTTAAACAACTTAACCTTTACCACATAGGATTTCAATGTTAAAAATACATATGCAATGTTAAACAAACATGAAAGAAACTGTAATACAGAGTTACAAAATATTGAATGAGAGATCTGCATTATTCAAACAATATTAAATTTAGTTTAGCATAATAAGTAAATACTTTGCATTACATAGGAACACAATTAATCATCAGATCGCTTAGGACGTTTAACATGATGTTAAGGACGAGAGTCCTTAAATACAAGAATATCCCTTGATGAATTGTTTGTTGGGTTATAAGTCATTTTTTCTTTTTCCTCTCTACGACTTTGCACTTCATCATTTTCTATACTAGTTGGAATCACTTTGAAATAAGCCATATTACGTGTTATGCTATGATCTCTATTGCTCGCTGTTACCATAGTTCCTTTTACACTAATCACTTTATATGTATCATACGGCATATCTAGCTTTCCCTCTTTTTTCTTTTTAACTAGAACAGTGTCTCCAACCTTTATGAATTGTTCCTTTGCACGTTGATCGTGAGCAATTTTCATTTTGCCCTTGGCTAGTGCATCCTTCTGAGCGAGACGTGTATCTGTTACCTCGGCTGGCGTGACGGGTAGTGAGATCCTCATAGGACGTCCAAATTAGATTTCACCAAGCGACTTGCCCATTGTTCCATGTGGTGTTGCACGGTAATTCCTGAGAAAAGCATACATAGCTTGTTTCCAGGATCGTCCTACAGCATGAGCACAGCGTACCGCTTTCATGAGAGGTTGCATGAATCTCTCGACTTCTCCATTTGCTTGAGGATGTAGTGGCATCACACAGCGATGTTTGAATCCAATATGCTCAGCAAAGTTGACGAAGTTTTGTCCATTGAATGGTGGTCCATTGTCCGTCTTGACAACTTCAGGAATGCCAAAATTTGAAAAGATCTTGTCGAGCTCCGGGATAACAGCCTTTTGCAGATGTGGAAGTGATGATTTCTACTTCTGGATAACGTGAGTAATCATCAATGACTACCATCAAGTACTCTCCAGTTGATAGCGGTCCGCAGAAGTCCATCGATACTTCCGTCCATGGTGCAGCAGGTAGTGGTAAAGGTTGTAGAGGTGTTGGTCTTGAAGTATCCACTGCGGTTTGGCAAGGGACACAGGCATTATGCATGTCCTTTGCTTGACGATCAATGCCAGGAAACCACACCTTTTCTCGTAGCAGCTCTTTGGTCCTAACAAGACCTTGGTGTCCTTGATGTGCAAGCTTCAGAGCACATTGCTGGAGAACAGCTGGAATGACGATACGAGTACCTCGCAGCACGGTGTCGCGTTGTTGCGTAACACTTAATTCTGTCTGGATGCGTTCAAGTGCTTTGAGTGCATCTTGGTCAACTCCTGAGGGTGGGATGCGTGGAAACTTTTTCTTAGTCAATGCATCCACTGTTGCTTGCAGAGTTGGGTCCTCTAGGGTTGCGGTACGGATTTCATCAAGAGTGAGACCCTTAGGGACTGCATCAGAGGTTACAGAGTGTACATATTCCTCGGCAACTTGCTGGTGCTTTGTGATGGTGAAACTGTTGGCAGGATGTCGACTGTTGTAATCAGCGGGATTGCCTGCACCCGGCTTGTATTTCACCGTAAAGTTGTATGGTTGCAGACGAAGAGCCCATCTCTCACTGCGAGCTGGTGGTTTGGACTTTGGATTATTGAAGAAGGTCTCCTACGGTTTGTGGTCAGTGACTATCGTGGTGAAGGGTGCACCAAGCAGATACACATTGAAGTGTTCACAGCCCCATACAAGAGCAAGAGCTTCCTTCTCTGTCTGACTGTATTGTTGCTCAACATCAGTGAGAGAACGGCTGGCGTAGGCAATTACTACTCTGGAATCTGGTTGACCATGTTTGTGTTGGGCTAAAACAGCACCTAAACCAACAGGACTAGCATCCACCGTTAACTCAGTGTCCATTGATGGATCAAAGTATGCAGCAGTCGCATTCTCTACTAGTGCATCTTTCACTGCATCAAATGCATTTTGTTCGATATCGCTCCAGTACCATGTTGCGTTTTTCTTCAGGAGCTCACGTAGAGGCTTCGTAATGGTAGCAAAATCTGGATTGAAGCGACAACAGTAGTTTGCCATTCCCAGAAAACTATGTACTTCAGTGGACGTTGAAGGAGGTGCAGCATTCTTGATATCTTCAACTTTCTTAGGATCTGGAGACAGACCTTTGTCACTAAGTACATGTCCAAAGAATTCAATTTTATGTTGATTGAACTCACACTTTGCTCGGCTTAGCGTCAGATTCTTTTCTCGTAAGCGTTGCAACGTTGCACGAAGAGCTTTGTCGTGTTCAGCTTGGGTACGGCCATAAATAATGATGTCATCAGACATGTTGTCAGCATTAGGTATATCTTGCAATACCTGGCTGATGATGTGCTGGAATACCTCGGCAGCACTGTTAATATATCAGGCGCTTGTACCTATACAGACCTCGATGTGTCGTAAACGTTGTGATGAAGCGACTCTCATCATCAAGTTCAAGCTGATGATAGCCCTTGATTAAATCTAACTTGCTGAATACAGTTGCACCATTCAAGCGGTAAATCATATCATCTACAGTGGGTGTAGGATGGCGTTCACGCAATATTGCCTTGTTGGGAACACGCATGTCCACATAAATGCGTATCTCATCTGGATTCTTCGGCTTTGGTGGAGTGACAATTGGGCTTACCCATGGTGTTGGGCCTGTTACTGATTCAATGATATCTAGTTACATCAGCCTATCCAGTTCGGCATCGACTTTCTTGCGAGTATGGAATGGTTGTCGGTGATGTGGTTGGGCAACTGGAATTATATCTGGGTTTATATGCAGATGTACTTTGCTATCAGTATAACAACCTATGGATTTAAATCGATCAGAAAATTCAGAAACAATAGCATCAACATTGTCTGCAGCTTCCACTGCTACAGCATTAGAAAGCTGAAGTAGCCCCAATTTGGTTGAAGTCTTGTAACTGAGTAGAGACTCCTTTGCATTCCTAACAACATGGAATGTAGTAATGAGCAATGCACTTTTTGACTTAATCTCTGCAGTGAAAGTTCCAATCACTGGCAAGGCCACCTTTGAAGCATAGGCAGTGGCTTTACCATTGTAGTTTTCTAGCTTTGGGAACTGTTTTTTAAATTTCTCATAGTGGCATTCATCAATGGTGTCAATGTTTGATCCAGTGTCAGTGAGAACTTTGAGACAAATACCAGCAATGTATACTATAGTCTCTGGGTTGTTTGGAAGATCATTCCATTCTGTGATTGATTGTACTCCATAAGTGTACAAATCCATACTCCATAAGTATAATCACATTCACTGTCATCTGAGACTGGTTGTAATGAAATGTTTTCTTGTACATTATTAACATTTTGGATATGAGGTGCAATATTGTGTTTATCACCTCGACACCTATGACCTGATCCTCGTACAGTGCTTTTATTCACTGACTGTGGTTTCTTGAGTGCAGAACGACACATAGCACCAAAATGACCTAGTTTTCCACACTCATAGCACTTCTTACCTTGAGCAGGATAAACATTACCTTGGTGTGGGTAGTCTCCTCCACAACTGTAACATTTATTTTTGACACCCTCTGATGTGGGTCGTTGTAACTGCTTGAGTCTTGTTCCTTGACCCCATTTGTGATGTGGTTCTCGGCTCAATTTGCTGTTAGGTTTGCCATGATATCTTCTTTGATCACGGTGTCCTCCCAGAACCTTACGTATCTCATCACTGTTAGTAACAGTGGCAGAACCGTTGTTGGCACTGCACTCCATGACACGAGCATCACGTGCAGCATCTTCCATTCGACGAGCCATATCCAGTATCTTGGTAAGAGAACTGTCATCATCAACAAGTTCTAAAGCTCTTCGACGGAGACGTGTAGATGTGCATGTTTCAATTATCTGCTTTTTGATTTCTTTGTCAACATCAGCAAACTCACAATGGGCTGCTAAACCCTGCAGACGTGTGTGGTATTGATCAATGGTTTCATTAGAGAGTTGTCTGGCTCTCCTAAAATGCATAATTTCCATTGCAGTATTTTGTCTTGGTTTGAAGTGCTCTGTTAATTTGGCTTTGGCAATGTCATAATCTTTGGCACAACCAGTGTCTTTCAGTGTGTCAAAGATGTCACAAACTCGATCACCTACATAATGAAGTAGAGAGGCAAGCTTTCTTTCGGCACTTTTGATGTCAGAAACTATCAACAAATTTTCAAACCTTTTAAGCCATTTGATCCACCTCTGTGACAGGTTTGTCTGGTCACAGTCAGGATCAAATGCAGGAAACTGAGGTATATTTGCCATTTTTTACTGAATAAATGTAAACTTATCACTTAAATGTTCCTCATAATACTAAACACTTACTGCACTATGTATGTTAGTTATGAATTCACTGTAATTACTTTAATTTTGCAAAGCACACAAGCATTTTAATGCAAAAGTTTACAGCAGTGCACAATATAGCAGCAACTGACTTCTTACCTAGCCCTTGTGTACATGTGTTGCTCCTACTCACAGCAGCACAGCAGTTGTCAGCAGTTGGCACAGCAGTAGTTAGCAGTTGGTACAGCAGTTGGCAGCAGTTGGTACAGCAGTTGGCAGCAGTTGGTACAGCAGTTAGTTCACAGCGTGAAGAATTGTAGCACAGAGCGCGTTTCGAATACAAAACATCGGGTTTTGTATACAGCATCAAAGCGTCGTTTCGTACACAGCGTCGGCACACATGGATCGCAGAATCCTCAGTACACAGCTTCAGTCAGCACAGCTTGGGTAGCACACAGCATTGGTTAGCACACAGCATTGGTTAGCACACAGCACTGGATAGCACACAGCATTGGTTAGCACACAGCATCGAGTATGGTGCTCACAGACAGCACGACTTCTCCCTCTTCTGGGCGTGAGACTCAAGTCGTGTCTCCTTCCTTGTGTTTGAAGCTGAACAAATACCTGCGTTCACAGTTCATCCTCGTCGCCAATGTGGTGTTGTGTGTTACTGAGGAAGTCTTGGTTGTAGGGTTGATATAAAGTCATGGCTTGGTTACTGACTTTAATACTTATAAACGATTACATGACTAGCTGCTTCCAAGCTGGTAGCGTCCTGTATGCTCTCTGTTTACCTTCCCTTGGCGTCCGACCTGCCGCACATAGAAAACGGATGGTACCATTTTCTGTGAACATGACAGGTATGGGGCGTGTTAGATGTTAGTGGGTATGGGGCGTTTTAGATATTAGTGAGTATGAGGTGTGTTAGATGTTAGAGGGTATGGGTCGTGTTAGATGTTAGTGAGTATGGGTTGTGTTAGATGTTAGTGAGTATGGGGCGGGTTAAATGTTGGTAGGTACGTTGTGTGCTAGATGTTAGTGGGTACAAGTCACGTTAGGTGTTAGTGGGGTCGCGGCGTGATAGATGTTAGTGGGTACGGGGCATGTTAGATGATAGTGAATATGGGGCGTGATTGATGTTAGTGGGTACGTTGCATGATAGATATTAGTGGATACAGGGCATGATAGATCTTAGTGGATACGGGGCGTGATAGATGTTACTGGGTATGATGCGTGATAGATGTTAGTGGGTTACGGTAGGTGATAGATGTTAGTGGGTAAGGGGCGTGTTAGATGATTGTGGGTACCAGATGTGTGTATTGATTCTCGCGGGAGTGTGTTGTGGTTCTTGTTGATTTAGGGGCGACAACGATCGTGGGACCGGATGCGCCCCGGCGTACCCGTGATGGGTTAATCACAAAGCCTGGAAAGGTGAAATGCCAAGCCAAATCGCGAAACGAGTGACGCCAAACACTATAAACTAATATGCCATTCGGGAAATAAACGCACAGACGGGCAGATGATTGGGGAGTCCCAGGAGTCCCTCAGAGTGACAAGCACCGAGCTCGCTCCACACAGAGAACACCAGGTAGCAAAACCAAAACTCGGCCCCCAACTAAACGCAAAAAGTCATCCAGCGTCCCCCGGCACAGCAAAAGCCGGCCGCCCACCACGGCTGAGGGCACACCAGAAGCCTACCAAGATCCATCAACCCCCGGTACCTCTCGGCCAAGCCGGCCCCCGAACAACGTCACCCCGCCGGGAGAACCAACCAGTACACGCCAAAAAAAAATCTATCAACAATCCCGTGACCCAAGGCAATATGTGCGCCAGGCGTCATACAACCGGACCGTTGAATAGGGATGACAAACGGTAGTAGCAAAGCCAAAACGCGAAAACAAGACGGGATCAGGCGGCTCCCAAGCGGAGGTGTCCAGACGCCCGCTCGGCGTCAAGGTTGAACCAGGAGCCCGCGGAAGTGTGGGGTGGCGATTTCGGTGCTATTTATGAACCTGCACTCCAACTCCCTGGTATTTGGTGCAACACAGACAACGCCATCTGTTGGTGGTATTCACCTAGTTGTGTTTGCGGGGGTTGAGCTTTGTTCTTTTGGCTCGCCTCTCAATTGTCAATCAACTGTTTACTAACTACTTTTTTTTGTTTTTTTGTTTTTTCTCCACACCACACACACACACACACACACCCCAGGAAGCAGCCCGTGACAGCTGACTAACTCCCAGGTACCTATTTACTGCTAGGTAAGAGGGGCATTCAGGGTGAAAGAAACTTTGCCCATTTGTTTCTGCCTGGTGCGGGAATCGAACCCACGCCACAGAATTACGAGCCGTGCGCGCTATCCACCAGGCTACGAGGCCCCCATCTGGTGGCCATTCTATTGGTGGCTTGGTATCGGTGATAGGCTTCGGTTTGCTGCCTCAGTCACAATGTGAGGTCGATGATGATGACCCTGGTGGGTGGCCTAATGATATCAATGCCATCCAGGTTGTGGCTACAAGATACAGTTTCAAGCCTCTAGTGGAGGTTTTTTTTTCCTAAGATCACCCAGTGTACTGTCCGTCTAGTACAGAAATACGTATATAGAAAATTAAGGTCAGGACAGTGACAAGATTATACACTTTTCAATACTGGTTTCGCCGATGTGTGGTAACGGGTAACACTTCGCCCACTTCACACACTCTTGCGGTTGGGCCGCAATCATGATTCTACATTTATATGCATATGTCCGTGTAGGGAATTTTATTGCGATCTCAGTGATACCAAATTTAACGCCGTAGGACAAGTGTGGAGTTGACAACCCTGAAAAGAATAGAAACATTCCGTCGCAGTTTGGAGTTCACGGCAAGTGATCCATGTAGTTCTTTATTTGGTGGTAATTTAACTCATGCTTTGGTGACAGTTTATACATATGTTCTTCTAGAACATTCTATTGCGAACACATTGGTACAAAAATGAAATATGTCCATCGAAAATTAAGGTCAGGACAGTGAAAAGAGAATGCACTTTTCAGTGTTGCCGCTCGATCGCCCGATTTACATAGGTGACGTAAGGACGTAAGGAGGCGATTGCGCTAACGAGGGCAGTTTCCCTTGGGCAATCCAAGAACTCTTGACTTGATCCTGTGAGAGGACAAAGTGGCCGCCATCGGTCATAGCAGTTTGTTAGTTGCTGGTTTATGCAGTGTTGGATGGGCCAACGTACCCGGGATTGGCCAGGAAGAGTTACGTGACGACAGTGGAGCGTCTGTTCAGAAGTGCTGCTAGCAGCTGCTAAAGAACTTCTGCCAGGGTGCTAGCTACCCCTGTATGTGATTGTTTAAGACCCCCTGTCAGCGTGTTGCTGAAACCCCTCTGCCAGTGAGTATCTGGAGAGTGGAGGCGGGGAATTGGCACATCATGCCGATACAGTGTGTGTGGACTTGCCCATGTTGAGGAAGGTGAACTCACCGGTGTTTGCCACTAGGTGTGGACGAAGTGTACCTGGAAAGTGGATTCACCGGGATTTGATGAACACTGCCGATGTATTGTGAACTGAGTGAAAGCGGCACTTTGTAAATATGTGTAGTAATACATTCATGATATATATATATATATATATATATATATATATATATATATATATATATATATATATATATATATATATATATATATATATATATATATATATATGTCGTACCTAGTAGCCAGAATGCACTTCTCAGCCTACTATGCAAGGCCCGATTTGCCTAATAAGGCAAGTTTTCCTGAATTATATTCTCTCTAATTTTTTCCTTATGAAATGATAAAACTACCCATTTCATTATGTATGTGGTAAAAAAAAAATTATTGGAGTTAATATTAACGTAGATATATGACTGAACCTAACCAACCCTACCTAACCTAACCTAACCTATCTTTATAGGTTAGGTTAGGTTAGGTAGCCGAAAAAGTTAGGTTAGGTTAGGTAGTCGAAAAACAATTAATTCATGAAAACTTGGCTTATTAGGCAAATCGGGCCTTGCATAGTAGGCTGAAAAGTGCGTTCTGACTACTAGGTACGACATACATATATATATATATATATATATATATATATATATATATATATATATATATATATATATATATATAAATATATATATATATATATATATATATATATATATATATATATATATATATATATATATATATATATATATATATATATATATATATAAAGGTGTTATTAATATATTGATGAAGGTGTAATTGTGTATTATTAATCTCCTCCACTCTTTATTCTTTGCACTACTACTTGTTATACCCAGCTCTTAAAAACTTACCGCCGACTTTAGGTTGGATACGGTAGAAGAGATTATAACAGCAAGAACCCGGTTACTGGCCCAAGTAGGTCGTAACAGCGTGTTAGATGTTAGTGGGTACAGGGCGTGATAGATGTTAGTGGGTATGGGGTGTGATAGATTTTAGTGGGTTTGGGGCGTGATAGATGTTAGTGGGTACGGGGCATGTTAGATGTTAGTGGGTACTGGGTGTGTTAGATGTTAGTGGGTATGGGGCATGATAGATGTTAGTGGGTACTGGGTGTGTTAGATGTTAGTGGGTAAGGGGCATGTTAGATGTTAGTGGATACAACGTGTGTTAGATTTTATTGTATACGGGGCGTGATAAATGTCAGTTGGTGCGGGGCATAATAGATTTAGGATGTTGGTAGGGAGTTGGTTGGTGTTGTACATAAGGAATGGTTGGGAGGGCGCAAGACGATGCGAAGGTAATGTGTTGTAGTCACTCATCCTCCTGTTTACATAGTACTCTCTATAACTATATGCACCGTAATACATATATTGACGTAAATGGCAATTATATAGTAGAATTTCGTACTAGTTGCTTTATAGAATGCGAAAAAAATAAAAATAAAAAAACAACTTAAATATTCCTAGGCATAGTATAGGAAAAATCTATACTATATTAGGCCCTCAAATGGCTTGTATTAGGCCTAGGAACGTTAGGTTGGGTTTTATTTGCAACATAAATACAAACCTCTCTCGGTTTGCCAAAATTCAAAAGTACCGATTTCTGCTTTCTAACTGCTTTTTACTTCGATATATGCACGATGGTGCACAACGTTAATGTAAGTATTAGGTGAACTTAGAGTAACTGTGAGATGGGTCAGGGTGAGTGAAAGACAGTGCTTGTGTTGTCATAGGTAAGGGTGATTCCAAAGTTCCGGTCATAGTTACGGCCAGGTGTTATGTATCGAATACATCCTAACTTATGTAAAGCTATTATTGATGCGGTATAATCCAATATGTGAAAGTTTCAGCCAAATATCTCTCCAAACAACTTAGAAAATATAATAAATTACTAACATTACTAACCAAGAGAAATTTATATTACAAAAACCACAAATTACAAGCTAAAACACAAAAGAAGAGCAACTGCCACCAGATATAAACATGAAATACAGAAAAAATGACAAGATAACAATCAAGGACACACAACAAGAATCTAAACAAGCAAACGATCACAGGAACCTAAACAGGAAATAAACAAAACAAATTTCCAGAAGGGCTGATAAACCTATATATTTCCATACGTACATGCCAACGGCAGGGGCCATAATGTACAAGAAAAATAAATACAGCAAACCTGGGCAAATGCCTACACATATTTATACGGAAAATCAGCCTTAGGATACCATAGGCAGTAAGCCTCCCAGATCACCCGTTCCTCTCCATCAACACAACCACCGGGCTGTGGCTTAGGGCGCAGCATATATTTTGGAATATGAGAGATATCTCGGCACCCACCGACACAGTGCCTTTCGACACGACGACCGCACTCCCGGAAGGTGGTGGCAGCACAGAGGGTGACATCACAGGGGGACACTTGCACAGGGGGCGGAGATACAGGGGCCCAGAGACACACACACACACACACACACACACACACACACACACACACACACACACACACACACACTCCTGGCGCTGGTGGCTGTGTGGAGAGCATGCTGGACACGTAATCCTGTGGCCCTGGTTCGATTCCCGGCGCTGGCGAGAAACAATGGGCAGAGATTCTTTCACCCTAATGCACCTGTTACTAGTAGTAAATAGGTACCTGTGAGTTAGACAGCTGTTACGGCTGCTTCCTGGTGTGTGTGTGTGTGTGTGTGTGTGTGTGTGTGTGTGTGTGTGTGTGTGTCTGAAAAAAATAGTTAGTAGTTAGTAACAGTTGATTGATTGACAGTTGAGATGCGGGCTGAAAGAGCAGACTTCAACCCCCGCAAGCTCAACAACTAAGTGAATACACACACACACAGCCAGAAGACCATAGAGGGGTCTGGTTGCTGAGTGGAAAGTGCGCAGGAATCGTAATTCTGTGGCCCGGGTTCAATTCCCGGACCAGGCAGAAACAAATTGGACAAAGTTTCTTTCACCCTGATGACTCTGTTACCTAGCAGAAAATAGGTACCCGGGAGTTAGCCAGCTGTTACGGGCTGCTTCATGTGTACTTACCTAATTAAACTTACCTAATTGCGCTTGATGGGGGTTGAGCTCTGGCTCTTTGGTCCTGCCTCTCAACTGTCAATCAACTAATGTACGGGTTCCTGAGCCTACTATAATACCTACACTTGAAACTGTGTATGGAGTCAGCCTCTACCACATCAGTTCCTAATGCATTCAATTTGTCTACTACTCTGACACTGAAAAAATCTTTCTAACGTCTCTATGGCTCATTTTGGCACTCAATTTCCACCTGTATCCCCTTGTGCGTGTGCCCCTTGTGGTAAATAGTCTGTCTTTATCTACCCTATCAATTCCTGTGAGAATCTTGTATGTGGTGATCATGTCCCCTCTAACTCTTCTGTCTCCCAGTGACGTGAGGTTTAATTCCCGTGTGTGTGTGTGTGTGTGTGTGTGTGTGTGTGTGTGTGTGTGTGTGTGTGTGTGTGTGTGTGTGTGTGTGTGTAATTACCTAAGTAATTACCTAAGTGTAGTTACAGGATGAGAGCTACGCTCGTGGTGTCCCGTCTTCCCAGCACTCTTTGTCATATAACGTTTCACTCTTTGAAACTACTGACGGTCTTGGCCTCCACCACCTTCTCACTTAAGTTGTTCCAACCGTCTACCACTCTATTTGCGAAGGTGAATTTTCTTATATTTCTTCGGCATCTGTGTTTAGCTAGTTTAAATCTATGACCTCTTGTTCGTGAAGTGCCAGGTCTCAGGAAATCTTCCCTGTCGATTTTATCAATTCCTGTTACTATTTAGTACGTAGTGATCATGTGTGTGTGTGTGTGTGTGTACTCACCTAGTTGTATTCACCTAGTTGTGCTTGCGGGGCTTGAGCTTTGGCTCTTTGGTCCCACCTCTCAACCGTCAATCAACGGGTGTACAGGTTCCTGAGCCTATTGAGCTCTATCATATTTACACTTGAAACTGTGTATGGAGTCAGCCTCCACCACATCACTTCCTAATGCATTCCATTTGTCAACCACTCTGACACTAAAAAAGTTCTTTCTAATATCTCTGTGGCTCATTTGGGCACTCAGTTTCCACCTGTGTCCCCTAGTGCGTGAGCCCCTTGTGTTAAATAGCCTGTCTTTATCAACCCTGTCGATTCCCTTGAGAATCTTGAATGTGGTGATCATGTCCCCCCTAACTCTTCTGTCTTCCAACGAAGTGAGGTTTAATTCCCGTAGTCTCTCCTCGTAGCTCATACCTCTCAGCTCGGGTACTAGTCTGGTGGCAAACCTTTGAACCTTTTCCAGTTTAGTCTTATGCTTGACTAGATATGGACTCCATGCTGGAGCCGCATACTCCAGGATTGGTCTGACATATGTGGTATATAATGTTCTGAAAGATTCCTTACACAAGTTTCTAAATGCCGTTCTTATGTTAGCCAACCTGGCATATGCTGCTGATGTTATCCTCTTGATATGAGCTTCAGGGGATAGGTCTGGCGTGATATCAACCCCCAGGTCTTTCTCTCTCTCTGACTCTTGAAGTATTTCATCTCCCAAATGATACCTTGTATCTGGTCTCCTGCTTCCTACCCCTATCTTCATTACATTACATTTGCTTGGGTTAAACTCTAACAGCTATTTGTTCGACCATTCCTGCATCTTGTCCAGGTCTTCTTGAAGCCTCAAGCTGTCCTCCTCTGTCTTAATCCTTCTCATAATTTTGGCGTCGTCAGCAAACATTGAGAGGAATGAGTCTATACCTTCTGGGAGATCATTCACGTATATCAGAAACAGGATAGGTCCAAGTACAGAGCCCTGTGGGACTCCACTGGTGACTTCACGCCAGTCTGAGGTCTCACCCCTGACTGTAACTTTCTGCTTCCTATTGCTTAGGCACTCCCTTATCCACTGGAGCGCCCTACCAGTTACTCCTGCCTTTTTCTCTTGCTTATGCATCAACCTTTTATGAGATACTGTGTCAAAGGCTTTCCGACAGTCCAAAAAAATGCAGTCCGCCCATCCTTCACTTTCTTGCTTAATCTATGTCACCTGATCGTAGAATTCTATCAAGCCTGTAAGGCAAGATTTACCCTCCCTGAACCCATGTGTGTGTGTATGTATGTGTGTGTGTGTGTGTGTGTGTGTGTGTGTGTGTGTGTGTGTGTGTGTGTGTGTGTGTGTGTGTGTGTGTGTGTGTGTGTGTGTGTGTGTGTGTGTGTGTGAGTGTGAGTGTTTGTGTGTGTGTGTGTGTGTGTGTGTGTGTGTGTGTGTGTGTGTGTGTGTGTGTGTGTGTGTGTGTGTGTGTGTGTGTGTGTGTGTGTGTGTGAGTGTGAGTGTGAGTGTGTGTGTTTGTGTGTGTGTGTGTGTGTGTGTGTGTGTGTGTGTGTGTGTGTGTGTGTGTGTGTGTGTGTGTGTGTGTGTGTGTGTGTGTGTGTGTGTGTGTGTGTGTGTGTGTGTGTGTATGTGCGAGTGTGTGGAAAACACAAAATTAATAATCAGTAACAGTTAATTGAGAGTTCAGAGGCGGGCCAAAAGAGCAGAGCTCAACCCAGCAAGCACAACTAGGTGAATAAAAGTAGGTGAATACACACAAGTAAGCATAACTAGGTGAGTACAACTAGGTGAGTAGACAGGGACAAGGGAGAATGGAGGATATTTCCTGTGACTGGATCACCCAGGTGTTAGGGGACTTCAGCAGAGAACTGATCACAATGAATGCAGTAATACAGAGCGTACAGAGTGAGCTGGAGAAAACCAAGCAAGAGATAAGGAAATTCAGGAAAAATCCGAATTCAAACCAGCATGAGGCAAGCAACCCTCTGGAAACAGGGTATGAAGCAGATGGAGGGCTCCTTCCAGGGAGACTATCGTTTGCAGAAATGCTGCAAAATAATCCAAGTGCCAAGGTTGCTATAGAGGAAGCAGCTATGTATGTGGCTACATCCCAGGAAGCTATAATGTGCACGGTGTTACGTATCCATATCAGAGTATGGATTCAGACAGGATAAATAATACTGTATTTACATACAATGTGATTTATAAAAATATATATATGTGTTGACTCTAATATTATATTAGGATAGGACGTGGCAACATAATTGGTGTCTTGGCTAGCTTGTTGGGAAGGGGGGGGGGGGGACAGGAAATAATTGTCTAATACCCGTGCATGGACCGGGAGAATATTGATCGGAAGTTGAGTTGCCAGCTGTCGCTTCCTGTTTAAGATTTTTTTTTTAAGCCAATTAAGAATGTTTATACTTTTAGGCATTGTATTAGTATTGTTGTGTGTGTTTGGAAGTGGTTACTTTCATTTGTAGAGTGTGTTTGTCGTGTGGTAGCTCTGTGGAAGTAGCCAGAGGAGCATCTGAGGTGAGCGCCACCAAGTCAGTAGTGTGTGGGGATTTGGTCTGGGAACATCTAAAGATAAGTAATGGTTTTATTCTTTTGTTTGTGCTTACGTTAGATATTCTTATCTGTGATTACAAGATAACATTGATTGAACAATCTTCTCAAATTATATATATTACATAGTGATCATTGACTTCATTAGGAATATTTTGTGTCAGATATTAGAATATATTATTATACGTTACATTTTATATGTGTGTTTGTGTCCTTTCAATACTTACTGGTGCCAGTGTATATCCTTATCACATGGATTATGGGATCATACCCTTGAAGGCAGCAAATGTAACAGGTCTGAGTAATAAGTATTCCTGTGGCAGGTACGAGCCGGGTTACAAAGCGGAGATGATAACACATGGCTCAAATGTTGGACAGAAAAAAATCTAATGTAGTTGTCGGAGTACAGGAACAGGAAGGATCCAACCAGGATGAGTGGAAAGGGAAGGGCTTAGCAACGGCAACAAAGATCTTGGAGGGCCTGGATATGGCAGGGGCTAATGGCAACATAGAGAAGGTTTTCAAACGGGTGCCTACAAGAAGGATAGGAAACGACTAATAAAGTTAGTCTGAACACACTATTATGTTATGAACGAGGCAAGGAAAGAGGAAATCCTGTCAAGGAAGAGCAAGCTTATGAGACAAAGGGAGGGGGGGGGGGAAGGTTTACAAGAACGTTTTTCTGCAGAGGGACATGACAAAGGAAGAGAGAAGGAAGGCTGCAGAAGCAAAGAGGAGATGCAAGAAGAGGGATGGAAACCGGGGAGCCACAGCATCTATATCATGGAGCAGTATCTCCAGTAACCTCAGATGGGAGTGTGAATCCCCTCATCAGCAGGCCAGCATCCCCAGGGAGGAATATAACAGAAACCTCCCACCGTCCCATCCCCCACGATCACTTCCCCCCCCCCTTCCCAATCACCTGCACCTTCCCAACCAGTAGAGACCCTCCCCAGACCATGCCCCCTCCTGTTCCCCAACCCCAGGCTCTCCATGTCCTCCTCCTCCTTCCCAACCCACTTCCCCCACCCCCAGGCCCTCCCTGTTCCGACAACCAATGCCCTCCCCAGTTTCTCCAGCCCATGCCCTCCCCAGGACCCTCACCCCAAGCTCTCCTTCATCCCACACCCCCTCCATCCTTGCTCCGCACCCCAGGCTTCCCTTACCTCCACAACCCCTGACGTCCTTTCCCCCCTACCCAGGTTCCCCTTCATTCTCCAGCCAATGACCTTTCTCCCCCCCCCACCTTCCACATGCCCCTCCTGCTCCCCCATCCCAAGGCTTAATTGACCCCCAACCCCAGACCCTCTCAGCTACACCACTTCAGATCCTCCTATCTTCCCCATACCGGATCCTCCTAATCCTCTCTCTCACCTAAGATCCCCCAGGTCCCCTTTCAATGATGGGTCATCAGTTCCAAATATGCCAAAATATGCAATAAATGAAAACTAGTTCGATTTCAATCAAACTTTTTTGACTAATTGTATATGAAAAGGGTTTTATCTGGTCCAAGTTTCAGCATCGTAGTATAAATAGTAATGGAGAAAACAAATTGTGTCAAAATCTTTCCAAAATGGTACAAAATTCACATCAAACACAAGTGTCATCTGAAATCATGTTTATGATTTTCAGCTGTCACAACAGCATATAATAAAAATATTTAATAATTAGTTTTATCCAAAAGAATTAGTTAAAAAAAAATATTTTTTGTTCAATTTTTTCTTAATAGTTTTATCTAACGATTTCCATGAAACTTATACAACTGCCTGCACGTAAGCCTATCTGTAAGGGTGCCAATTTTGGAGGAAATTGGTTGATGTCAACCTCAGCTACAGATGGCAGCATCTTAGATTTTATTTTGAACTTATTTATTTTCAAGTAACATAAACGTTATCTCTACTCATTCATTTTTTATTAATTTTACATGAAACTTACACCTTATATTTAAAGTTTATGTCACTAAAATCTGTATGGAGCTTTTTCTCTAAGTTCATATATTGATTTTATAATAGTAATAAACATGATATATTTCCATAATTTTTGGGGGGAACTTTGACTATTTGTATTAGTAAAACTAAACATATTTTGGAAAATCCGCTCATACCGATTCTTTATTATATGCTAATGTGATAGAAAAGTGTCATAGAAAGGATTTCACTTGAAACTTGAAACTTGTGGTTAGAGACATACTGAAAATGTGTAATATTCGTGGAAAAAAAATAGTCTCCCTTTCTATTTCGGGTTGCGATAACGCAGCCTGAAACAGTTGCAGCCCTTTTCATATACAACTAGTCAAATAGGATTTGTTGACATTGAACAACGTTTATAAATCTTACTGATGCCCGCTTCATAGGCCCTCCCACTCCGGATACATGTAAATGATTTACCAGAGGATAGAGAATCATTCCTCTCATTGTTTGCTGATGATGCAAAAATTATGAGGAGGATAATAAAACAGAGAAAGATAGTATGAGGCTACAAGATGACCTAGACAGACTGAATGAATGGTCCAACAAACGGCTACTAAAGTTCAACCCAAGTAAATGTAAGGTAATGAAACTAGGAGAAGGCAATAGAAGGCCAGACACAGGATACTGAATGGGAGATGAAGTCTTTCACGAAACGGACAGAGAGAAATATCTAGGATTTGATATCAGCTATACCTGTCTCCTAACAACCTGTCCTCTTAAAAAGAACGTCGCTTTTGGCCGTTTGCCCGTATGGCCGAATTTGGACGTAATTTAAAAATAAAAAAAAAATGAAAATAAATTTGGGATTTTTTTTCAACAACAGTAGGTTAAGGGTCCTCTGATAGGTTAGGTGGGCAGGAAATTCTCATAAAGTTTCAAAACGTTATGAAAAACGTTAATTTAAAGTGTCCTCTCCTAACCTCTCCGCGTAGGCAGGACGACTCAAACAGAAAACGGAACAGAACGTCACTTCTGTGAGTCGATTTCATTTCAAATTACGTCGAAATTAGGCCATAGCGCGCATACGAGCCAAAAGTGACGTAATTTTTAAGAGGACGGGTTGCTCCTGAAGCCCACAGCAAAAGAATAACATTCGGCGTCGTATGTGAGGCTGGCTAACATCAGAACTGCCATCAGAAACATGGCGAGGTGGTAAGGAATCAATCTTTCAGAATCTTGTATTCCACATATGTAAGGTCAATCCTGGAGTATGCGGCCCCAGCATGGAGCCTATACCTTGTCAAGCACAAGACGAAACTTGAAAAAGTTCAGAGGTATGCCACTAGGCTAGCCCAGAACAAAGAGGAATGAGTTACGAGGAAAGGCTGACGGAACCGCATCTCACTTCGCTGGAAGACATAAGAGCTCGGGGAGACATGATCAACACATAAAAAATTCTCAGGGCAATTGACTTTGATAGACAAAGATGGACTATTTAATACGGGTGGTTCACGCACAAGGGGACACAGGTGGAAGCTGATTACCCAAATGAGCACAGAGACATTAGAAAGAACTTTTTCAGTGTCAGAGTAGTTAGTAAATGGATTGCACTATGAAGTGATGTGGTGGAGGTTGACACAGTTTTAAATGTAGATATGATATATGGAGCTTGAAAAGCTCAGGAATCTGTACACCAGTAGATTGACGGTTTAGAGGCGGGACTAAAGACTCATAGCTCAACCCCCGCAAGTACACCTAGATGAGAACAAGGAGCGGAAGCACAGGCGACAAGGGCACAGAGCCCACACAGCGAACGTCCGTCTGCAGCCCATCCACGGAGGTCTTAGGGCGAGCGTCCTTTCTAAACACAACCACCAAGTCCCTACTCACAGCATCTAACACAGCAGGGGTAACAACCCCCTCCTCTTAGGAGCCGATAGCCAGGGCGGAAGAGGGGCACTCAGGAACCACCACGGAGTCCCAACACACCAGCTTTCGCAACCGCCTCATGTACTTTCGCGACCACCACCGACGCAACCGCAGTACCACAATCAGTTACCCCAACAGACCCAGGCATCTCGTCGTTTGAGGACACGCAACTAGCAAATTCCACCACATCCGCCCAGTTGGGACTCGCAGAGGGCAGAACAGTCGAAGAGCGACTCGATAGCTTAGGGTCTGGCCGCATATCATCCAAACTGTCCACCGCCACTGAATCCAATTCTGAAGAAACTCTGGGAATCTGCACCACAGACATACAAGCCATGGACACGCAAAAGCTCAATGGCGGCGACGACAGGAGGAACCAGGCCAGGCACATCAAGAGGCATCGACCCCACAACCCACCAGCACAACAGGCAGAAGAGGAGAGCAACGACTGGAGCCACAGGAGAACCATCCACTACGGCCGCAGAAGCGGAAGGGAGAGGCAAGCACGTCTAAACCGGATCCACTGAAGAAGCGTCCACACTTGCCACAAAAGTGGGAGGCGGGGAAGGATCGACCCGCTGCACCTCACCTATGCCGGCAACACACACTGCTGACACAGAACTCACAGACGACAACGGCACAGCTGCCGGTGGTCGATCCCAACCAGCTGCATTCTCAACAGTAAGCACCTACATAGGTACGGCATCCACGGATACTCCCACACCCGCGGAATCCTCGTCAATTACCAGTGGAGGAAAATCCTTCACACGGAAGAGATTAATTTGATCGAAAATGCCTGCAAAGCACTCAGCAGCCTGGTGCCCCGACATCCCACAACGGAAGCACATCCACAGCTGCCGGGCATAATACTCACGGATATAATAACCCATCAGCTTGACAGACAATGGGATGTCAGACCGAAGCCGCATTTCTAGCTTTCAAATGCCATTCTGAACGCCTATCAAGCGACCAGAGGAGATATCATTCATCCACATGGACACCACCTTCCCAAGCTGTCCAAAGTACCGCTGGAGCAACACCTCCGGAAACTTGATAGAGGCGCCATGGATGCTGACGAAGGTAGAGGGGCCACTTCGGTTGAAGACAACAACTGACCCAGCAGCACACAGCAACTGGAACGGTCGCCCATCAAACCGGCGCAGAAACACCCAGTAGTCCTCCTCAGTAGCAAGATTGACCACTGCCCTATGCTTATTCAACAGTTCCACACCACAAACGGCAGCATCGTCGAAACACAGCATATCAAACAGCGTCCGGCCCACGGTAGGGTAATCCACAAAGCCCAAAAATTCCAGGCCAATCGACTGAGTCCGCAGCACGAGGGGGTAAGGCCAATCACTCAATGCAGGCTGGTCACAAAGCCCCAGCCAATATCCAAACCAAGTGGTGAGGTATAAAAAACTCGAAGATGTTTAAGCTCTATTCAGTTAAAGTTGTGTATGTGTGTGTAAACAAAAGTCTTTGAAAATGTAATAAGTTTTACGAAACGCGCTCAAGTGTCGCGTCAGACTAGAAATCAAAATGAATTTTGGAGAATTGATTTTTGAATTACCATCAACAGTGAAAAGAAACGTAAGTAAGATCGAGAAAATTCGTGTTAGAATTATTAATCTTACTTCTTCGGTCATTTTTAATAATATATGTCTACAGGAAAGACTGCTACCAAAATATACTAATAAATATATATATATATATATATATATATATATATATATATATATATATATATATATATATATATATATATATATGTGTATATATATGCATATATATATATATGTATGTATATATATATATGTATATATAAATATGTATATATATATGTATATTGTTACGGTGCCCTCTCCTATTTCTTTCGTTTGTCGGCTTAAAGAGTCATATCAGCTCTCCCTACTGATTGTCTGAGGTTCAGGGAGTCTATTGACATATGTGGCGACCAGACCGGCTGCCATTTAATGGAAGGTTACATTATAAGTTGGAAATAATGAGAAATTGGCACCCTGATATAAAATGAAACAGTATCCCCTACGGCAGATATGACCTTTTGGAAGGGACATTAGCCGATCGCGGATTGGCCGACGTGGGTCGCGGGCGACCAATCAGGGCCCGCCATGACGTCACCGAGTGCCCCGGCGGCGCCAACATGAGAGTTGATCTGACCTTGGAAGCGACAGGACGCGCCTCGGTCTGCTCTCAAGGATTAGAGGCTCTACAAGCCTTATTCAGTGGATTGACTAGCCATCGCAGCCCACCATCAGTTATTGGAGACCCTGCGCTTCTGGGAAGCAAATAAGGAACCAAGTTCATTGAGCAGAGAAGTGCCAAACTTGGAAAATAGTCGGCGACGACGCTGGGGCGGCGCCGCTGGACGTGAGGTCTGGAAGGTGCGGCGGGCAGGCCTAGCTGTGACAGGGTCACATCCACTGAGGGTCTTGGAAGGACGACACCGTGCCTAGGACAAGGAGCAATGCCTTGTGGAAGGGGCGAGTGTGGGAAAAATAGTGATTAGCTCAGCGCTCATCGATGAACCAGGATTGGGGCAGCTGAATCTCAGGGATTGGAACGGCGACGACGCAAAGGCTTCACGATACCTGAGGACCTGTGGAACGTCCTGGATCGTCAAGGATCGACCCAAGGAAGTGTGGGAACCTCACACCATCGAGGGAGAGGCGTCGTGAGCCAGGAATGTAACGTAGATCATTTTCCCTCCCATTACCCCTTGTATGAGTAGGCTAGTTAGGCCACAATATTTACTTATGTATGTGGCAGCAGGACTGTAATACTTTAATAGTAGAATAGGCTGCAAGGCAGCTTGTGTCCAGGACTGTCAGAGGGGACATTGTGTATGGATGGCAGGACAGTGAAGAATAGGCGCCGACGTGGTGAAGAGGCCCTCCTGTGAGAGTGTGAGACTCCTGTCTTCCTGCCCAGTTGAAGGAGTGTCGGAGGTCGTGGAAGAAGAGGCTGGCGATCTCCAGACTTATTATCTATATTTCCATATTCATGTATTACTTGTGTTTGTGTGTGTTCATGTAATTTGCATCAGTAAATTCACACGTTTTATCACTGTGTTTAAGTGTGCCTCCATTTATGATAATTCTCTATGAGCATACACGAAGGTTATCATAGTACCACCTAGGGAACACTACGTTCTCTATAGCAGTTCTTATTGCCTGGAGGGTGGTAAAGACAGCACAGACTTACATAAAAGTGTACCCTTAGCTATCCGATCAGTATCGGTGCCTGAATGGTGGCAACTATTAACGTAGTGGCTAGAGAGAGGTAAAGCCACACAGACCTTCCTGGGAGAGTACCCTGGGCCGACAGTCTAGTAGCAGATCCATGGGAGTAGCAACCTTCTGGCTACAAACAATATATAATACACCCACTGAACTGCATTGCTGGGGCGCAGATATAATAACCCAGCTGGCGACCTTGCTAAGAAGAAGATAGAGAAGACAGGCGGGAAAGGAGTTCCTGCAACCTTTTTTGTCTGGCAGGCAAGACTCAGGGAGGTTACGGTTATAAGGTAAGCCTGAGTCTTCCTTCACTCCCCCACGGGTCTAGGCCGGAACTGTTAACAGCAGTTTCCCCGTGTTTGACTGAAGGGCTTCCAGGGTGAATCAGTGGCACCCCCTTTTGTGGTGGAAGCAAAGACCTGCGGAGGTGGGCATTGTTGGTCCTCTCCTGTGTGACCAAGGAGACTCCGGTGAATCCCGGGAGTCGGAGGGGCTGAGTATTTGGGCCTTTTGAGCCCCTAGCGGCTAAGTGTTAGCAGAGCCCCGACCGGACCACCTCCACGTGACAGAGAACTGCCGACCTCGCCAGGATTCGAACCCCACTAGCCAAGAACTGGGAACTTCGCCAGGAAGCGTGGATCAAGCTACAGTGTGGCCCAAATTTCAAGACAAGGTTGCCAGGGTACTAATACAGTGTGGCCAGTGAATTCAGTGGTACTGTTACTCAACCGGCTAAGGGACTGAAACGGTGAAATTAGTGCCTACTAACTTGTCTGTGCTGTCGTGTATGCTCAATGATATAGAGATGGAGGAGGACAAAGTAAAGAAATTTATTGACACAAGGGACGAGAGAATTTTGGAAGAGTGTACCAAGGCCCAGCTCCAACAAGTGGCAAACCACTTTGGGATCAGGTTGAGGACGACTAAGGTAGCGGAGCGAAGGATAGAGATCATGGCACAGCTCACAGCTCGAGAGGAAGCGACGGGAGAGGAGCCATCTCAAGAGGGGCCGTCCCAAGGAGAGCCGTCGCAAGGTGAACCGTCCCGACTAGAGCCACCCCAAGCGCCTACCAGTGTGGAGAGAATTCACAGTGAACATGGGAGCAGTGGAAGGTCCAGCTGTAGTAAGAGGAGCCTGCAACTGGAAATAATGAAGATGCAACTGGAAGCCCAGCTGCGACGAGAGGAGAGAGAAGCGCAAAGGCAGCGAGAGGAACGTGCGGCTGAGCTGCAGCGAGAGGAACGTGCGGCTGAGCTGCAGCGAGAGGAGCGAGAAGCTCGGCTGCAGCGAGAAGAAGGAGAGAGACGACTGCGACTGGAGGAGATAAAGGCAAAGAAAGAAGTCGAATTGCGTCGCGTTGAACGGGGTCTGCCCTCACTACCTGCACGGCGGGATGACCTCAAGGTAAGGGAACGTGACTTACCTACGTTCGAACCACAAGAAGCTGAGGCGTTCTTCGAACACTTTGAACGGATAGCAACTCTGAAGGAGTGGCCGGAAGATGATTGGGCTGCTCTGGTCCAGGGCAGGTTGACTGGTGAGGCCCGGGAAGCCTATAACATGCTGGACCTAGAGGAGTGTACTAGTTATGACGCGATTAAGAATGCGGTTCTCCATTCATTCTGGCTGACTCCGGAGATGTACCGGAAGCAGTTCAGAGAGTGTACAAGAGCGTCGGGAAAGACTTATGCCGAGACCGCCAGGGATATGGAACGGAAATTCCTACGATGGTTGAAGGCGGAGGAAGCGGAGTCGGCGGATGATATCAAACGACTGATAGTGATGGAGAAGTTCATGTCGGTGCTCCATCCTGAGTTGAGAGTAAGGGTGAGAGAAACAGGTATTAAGGATCTGAAGGCTGCAGCAGACCGAGCCGACATGCTGGAGGAGGCACTACATCTCAGGAGGGAGGGGCCACCCAGACACTCGCCTTACCCCAGGTCGGGAGGGAACTTTAGGAGTTCAGGAGGAGCGAGGACGGGTGGGGACTCTCCCAAGAGTAGTGTACCCAATGAGGTAACCCAGTTCAAGAGCTCAAGAGACGCGGGGAGGAAGCCCCAAGCTGTGAGCAGTGGACCTAACTCGGGAGCAAGTGCTGCAGTCCCGGACACGACGGCAGGGAGTCCAAGGAGGACCCAGGGAACGTCTGCAAGTGGTGCCGCCCGAGGGACTGGCGAGTGGCCGCCCAGGGGAGGCAGCCGATGCTACAACTGTGGCGTGAGAGGACATTATGCCCGCGAGTGTGAGGAGCACCAAAGGAATGTAGGATTAATGTTGGAAGAGGAGAGAGTGTTTGTTCACACCCCATATCATAGTGGACCCAACGTGAATGGTTGGGAAATGAAGTTGGGTGAACATCCCTTCGTTTTCGAGGCCAACGTGAAGTTTGGAAAGTCAGACCCAGTGGAGGTGGCCGTTCTTCGAGATACGGGTGCTGACATAAGTATGGTAACCAGGAGTATTCTCCCCAAGGAATTTAATGATTCACCTGTGGGAGTGGTGAGGATACGCAGTGTGGGGGAGGAATATAGGTTGCCACTTCACGACGTACAGCTGATTGCCGACTGCGGAGTTGAGAAAGCTATAGTAGCTGTAGCCCCTAAATTACCCCTAGAGCATGTACAGATGGTGCTGGGTAATGACCTCGGAGGAGGCAGGATTCAACCCGACTGGGCCAGGAGTGCCTATGTTGCAAGCAGCGGTACAACCCTGCCAGGTGAGATATCGGTCGTTCCAGATGATAGTGAGGAAGCCGACTTCGTCAGGGGAAACGTCGCCAGAGACGACGACAACGAGGGCGAGAGTGCAGAGAGGTCGTCGGAGGTTGTGAAAAACCCCGACGGGGACCTCCGACTAAGCCTGATGATGCGTGTGGAGGAGTGGCGAGGAGCAGCTGTACAAACGCCTGGGGCGGTGAAGAGGCTGCAGACTGCACTCCCTCCACGCAGAAACGTGAATAAAGTAAGCTCAGTGGATGGGCGAACGGCAGTGAGGGGCAGAGTGGAGGAGCCACGACGCAGTGCACCCTATGCCAGCCAGATGAATAGTGGTAGGTGCAAGATGAACCACCGTGGTGAGGTGAGCCACAGGGAGGTGGATGAGCCCAATCACGAACCGAAGAAGACGTCTGCAGTGAAGAGAATCTCATGGAGGAGTGAAGATGTTCGTCGGGAACGAAGGAGCGAGTGGTATAGGAAAGGCAATACGAAGAAAGCAGGGAATAGGTACACCCAGGATAGGCGCCAGCCTAACCAGAGGGGCATTGGGGCATCGCAAAAGCCTAGTGTGGAAGAGAGGACGCTGCTGGATGGAGTACAGGTTACAAGTGCCACTGTGAGGAGACAACGCACCTATGGGAGAAGAGGAACCGAGAAGAGAGAAGATTGGCGAAGAGGAGATCATGAGAGGAAACATGGAGTACCTGTAGGACGCAGTGGAAATGCAAGACTATCTCGGAGTGCACGACGCGGTGGAGGGGCTGCATGCACTGAATCTTACAGTGGTAACGAGCCGTGGGAGTACACTCGTAGCCACGGAGAGAGGATTTCTTGTAGGTGTTCAGGGAACACCCATCACACCCGGTCCTATGCGAGGTGGAGATACAATGAGGCAAGTGACTGGCAAGGTGGTATGAGCCACGTCACCAACTGGAGGAGTGACACTTCAGGAACGGAGGGAGCAAGAGTATAGGTTGCCCTCTTGAGTGCCGCTCTTCCGATATGACTCTTATTTTAAGGGGAGGGGTATGTTACGGTGCCCTCTCCTATTTCTTTCGTTTGTCGGCTTAAAGAGTCATATCAGCTCTCCCTACTGATTGTCTGAGATTCAGGGAGTCTATTGACATATGTGGCGACCAGACCGGCTGCCATTTAATGGAAGGAGGTTACATTATAAGTTGTAAATAATGAGAAATTGGCGCCCTGATATAAAATGAAACAGTATCCCCTACGGCAGATATGACCTTTTGGAAGGGACATTAGCCGATCGCGGATTGGCCGACGTGCGTCGCGGGCGACCAATCAGGGCCCGCCATGACGTCACCGAGTGCCCCGGGCGGCGCCAACGTGAGAGTTGATCTGACCTTGGAAGCGACAGGACGCGCCTCGGTCTGCTCTCAAGGATTAGAGGCTCTACAAGCCTTATTCAGTGGATTGACTAGCCATCGCAGCCCACCATCAGTTATTGGAGACCCTGCGCCACTGGGAAGCAAATAAGGAACCAAGTTCATTGAGCAGAGAAGTGCCAAACTTGGAAAATAGTCGGCGACGACGCTGGGGCGGCGCCGCTGGACGTGAGGTCTGGAAGGTGCGGCGGGCAGGCCTAGCTGTGACAGGGTCACATCCACTGAGGGTCTTGGAAGGACGACACCGTGCCTAGGACAAGGAGCAACGCCTTGTGGAAGGGGCGAGTGTGGGAAAAATAGTGATTACCTCAGCGCCCATCGATGAACCAGGATTGGGGCAGCTGAATCTCAGGGATTGGAACGGCGACGACGCGAAGGCTTCACGACACCTGAGGACCTGTGGAACGTCCTGGATCGTCAAGGATCGACCCAAGGAAGTGTGGGAACCTCACACCATCGAGGGACAGGCGTCGTGAGCCAGGAATGTAAGGTAGATCATTTTCCCTCCCATTACCCCTTGTATGAGTAGGCTAGTTAGGCCACAATATTTACTTATGTATGTGGCAGCAGGACTGTAATACTTTAATAGTAGAATAGGCTGCAAGGCAGCTTGTGTCCAGGACTGTCAGAGGGGACATTGTGTATGGATGGCAGGACAGTGAAGAAGAGGCGCCGACGTGGTGAAGAGGCCCTCCTGTGAGAGTGTGAGACTCCTGTCTTCCTGCCCAGTTGAAGGAGTGTCGGAGGTCGTGGAAGAAGACGCTGACGATCTCCAGACTTATTATCTATATTTCCATATTCATGTATTACTTGTGTTTGTGTGTGTTCATGTAATTTGCATCAGTAAATTCACACGTTTTATCACTGTGTTTAAGTGTGCCTCCATTTATGATAATTCTCTATGAGCATACACGAAGGTTATCATAGTACCACCTAGGGAACACTACGTTCTCTATAGCAGTTCTTATTGCCTGGAGGGTGGTAAAGACAGCACAGACTTACATAAAAGTGTACCCTTAGCTATCCAATCAGTATCGGTGCCTGAATGGTGGCAACTATTAACGTAGTGGCTAGAGAGAGGTAAAGCCACACAGACCTTCCTGGGAGAGTACCCTGGGCCGACAGTCTAGTAGCAGATCCATGGGAGTAGCAACCTTCTGGCTACAAACAATATATAATACACCCACTGAACTGCATTGCTGGGGCGCAGATATAATAACCCAGCTGGCGACCTTGCTAAGAAGAAGATAGAGAAGACAGGCGGGAAAGGAGTTCCTGCAACCTTTTTTGTCTGGCAGGCAAGACTCAGGGAGGTTACGGTTATAGGGTAAGCCTGAGTCTTCCTTCACTCCCCCACGGGTCTAGGCCGGAACTGTTAACAGCAGTTTCCCCGTGTTTGACTGAAGGGCTTCCAGGGTGAATCAGTGGCACCCCCTTTTGTGGTGGAAGCAAAGACCTGCGGAGGTGGGCATTGTTGGTCCTCTCCTGTGTGACCAAGGAGACTCCGGTGAATCCTGGGAGTCGGAGGGGTTGAGTATTTCGGCCTTTTGAGCCCCTAGCAGCTAAGTGTTAGCAGAGCCCCGACCGGACCACCTCCACGTGACAATATATATATATATGTATATATATATATATGTATATATATATGTATATATATATATATATATATATATATATATATATATGTATATATATATGTATATATATATATGTATATATATATATATGTATATATATATATGTATATATATATATATATATATATATGTATATATATATATATATGTATATATATATATATGTATATATATATGTATATATATATATATATATATATAACTGAAAACTCACACCCCAGAAGTGACTCGAACCCATACTCCCACAACTGGTATGTACAGGGACGCCTTAATCCGCTTGACCATCACGACCGGACATAAGGAAGTGATAGCCGAGGCTATATGAACCACTTCCCCGCCGGCACTCGGATGGTAATCTTGGGCATAGCATTTTATCAAATCACCTCATTCTTTGGGGCACACGTGAGGAACACAAATGCAAACAAGCCTGAATGGTCCCCAGGACTATATACAACTGAAAACTCACACCCCAGAAGTGACTCGAACCCATACTCCCACAACTGGTATGTACAGGGACGCCTTAATCCGCTTGACCATCACGACCGGACATAAGGAAGTGATAGCCGAGGCTATATGAACCACTTCCCCGCCGGCACTCGGATGGTAATCTTGGGCATAGCATTTTATCAAATCACCTCATTCTTTGGGGCACACGTGAGGAACACAAATGCAAACAAGCCTGAATGGTCCCCAGGACTATATACAACTGAAAACTCACACCCCAGAAGTGACTCGAACCCATACTCCCACAACTGGTATGTACAGGGACGCCTTAATCCGCTTGACCATCACGACCGGACATAAGGAAGTGATAGCCGAGGCTATATGAACCACTTCCCCGCCGGCACTCGGATGGTAATCTTGGGCATAGCATTTTATCAAATCACCTCATTCTTTGGGGCACACGTGAGGAACACAAATGCAAACAAGCCTGAATGGTCCCCAGGACTATATACAACTGAAAACTCACACCCCAGAAGTGACTCGAACCCATACTCCCACAACTGGTATGTACAGGGACGCCTTAATCCGCTTGACCATCACGACCGGACATAAGGAAGTGATAGCCGAGGCTATATGAACCACTTCCCCGCCGGCACTCGGATGGTAATCTTGGGCATAGCATTTTATCAAATCACCTCATTCTTTGGGGCACACGTGAGGAACACAAATGCAAACAAGCCTGAATGGTCCCCAGGACTATATACAACTGAAAACTCACACCCCAGAAGTGACTCGAACCCATACTCCCACAACTGGTATGTACAGGGACGCCTTAATCCGCTTGACCATCACGACCGGACATAAGGAAGTGATAGCCGAGGCTATATGAACCACTTCCCCGCCGGCACTCGGATGGTAATCTTGGGCATAGCATTTTATCAAATCACCTCATTCTTTGGGGCACACGTGAGGAACACAAATGCAAACAAGCCTGAATGGTCCCCAGGACTATATACAACTGAAAACTCACACCCCAGAAGTGACTCGAACCCATACTCCCACAACTGGTATGTACAGGGACGCCTTAATCCGCTTGACCATCACGACCGGACATAAGGAAGTGATAGCCATGCTATGCCCAAGATTACCATCCGAGTGCCGGCGGGGAAGTGGTTCATATAGCCTCGGCTATCACTTCCTTATGTCCGGTCGTGATGGTCAAGCGGATTAAGGCGTCCCTGTACATACCAGTTGTGGGAGTATGGGTTCGAGTCACTTCTGGGGTGTGAGTTTTCAGTTGTATATAGTCCTGGGGACCATTCAGGCTTGTTTGCATTTGTGTTCCTCACGTGTGCCCCAAAGAATGAGGTGATTTGATAAAATGCTATGCCCAAGATTACCATCCGAGTGCCGGCGGGGAAGTGGTTCATATAGCCTCGGCTATCACTTCCTTATGTCCGGTCGTGATGGTCAAGCGGATTAAGGCGTCCCTGTACATACCAGTTGTGGGAGTATGGGTTCGAGTCACTTCTGGGGTGTGAGTTTTCAGTTGTATATAGTCCTGGGGACCATTCAGGCTTGTTTGCATTTGTGTTCCTCACGTGTGCCCCAAAGAATGAGGTGATTTGATAAAATGCTATGCCCAAGATTACCATCCGAGTGCCGGCGGGGAAGTGGTTCATATAGCCTCGGCTATCACTTCCTTATGTCCGGTCGTGATGGTCAAGCGGATTAAGGCGTCCCTGTACATACCAGTTGTGGGAGTATGGGTTCGAGTCACTTCTGGGGTGTGAGTTTTCAGTTGTATATAGTCCTGGGGACCATTCAGGCTTGTTTGCATTTGTGTTCCTCACGTGTGCCCCAAAGAATGAGGTGATTTGATAAAATGCTATGCCCAAGATTACCATCCGAGTGCCGGCGGGGAAGTGGTTCATATAGCCTCGGCTATCACTTCCTTATGTCCGGTCGTGATGGTCAAGCGGATTAAGGCGTCCCTGTACATACCAGTTGTGGGAGTATGGGTTCGAGTCACTTCTGGGGTGTGAGTTTTCAGTTGTATATAGTCCTGGGGACCATTCAGGCTTGTTTGCATTTGTGTTCCTCACGTGTGCCCCAAAGAATGAGGTGATTTGATAAAATGCTATGCCCAAGATTACCATCCGAGTGCCGGCGGGGAAGTGGTTCATATAGCCTCGGCTATCACTTCCTTATGTCCGGTCGTGATGGTCAAGCGGATTAAGGCGTCCCTGTACATACCAGTTGTGGGAGTATGGGTTCGAGTCACTTCTGGGGTGTGAGTTTTCAGTTGTATATAGTCCTGGGGACCATTCAGGCTTGTTTGCATTTGTGTTCCTCACGTGTGCCCCAAAGAATGAGGTGATTTGATAAAATGCTATGCCCAAGATTACCATCCGAGTGCCGGCGGGGAAGTGGTTCATATAGCCTCGGCTATCACTTCCTTATGTCCGGTCGTGATGGTCAAGCGGATTAAGGCGTCCCTGTACATACCAGTTGTGGGAGTATGGGTTCGAGTCACTTCTGGGGTGTGAGTTTTCAGTTGTATATAGTCCTGGGGACCATTCAGGCTTGTTTGCATTTGTGTTCCTCACGTGTGCCCCAAAGAATGAGGTGATTTGATAAAATGCTATGCCCAAGATTACCATCCGAGTGCCGGCGGGGAAGTGGTTCATATAGCCTCGGCTATCACTTCCTTATGTCCGGTCGTGATGGTCAAGCGGATTAAGGCGTCCCTGTACATACCAGTTGTGGGAGTATGGGTTCGAGTCACTTCTGGGGTGTGAGTTTTCAGTTGTATATAGTCCTGGGGACCATTCAGGCTTGTTTGCATTTGTGTTCCTCACGTGTGCCCCAAAGAATGAGGTGATTTGATAAAATGCTATGCCCAAGATTACCATCCGAGTGCCGGCGGGGAAGTGGTTCATATAGCCTCGGCTATCACTTCCTTATGTCCGGTCGTGATGGTCAAGCGGATTAAGGCGTCCCTGTACATACCAGTTGTGGGAGTATGGGTTCGAGTCACTTCTGGGGTGTGAGTTTTCAGTTGTATATAGTCCTGGGGACCATTCAGGCTTGTTTGCATTTGTGTTCCTCACGTGTGCCCCAAAGAATGAGGTGATTTGATAAAATGCTATGCCCAAGATTACCATCCGAGTGCCGGCGGGGAAGTGGTTCATATAGCCTCGGCTATCACTTCCTTATGTCCGGTCGTGATGGTCAAGCGGATTAAGGCGTCCCTGTACATACCAGTTGTGGGAGTATGGGTTCGAGTCACTTCTGGGGTGTGAGTTTTCAGTTGTATATAGTCCTGGGGACCATTCAGGCTTGTTTGCATTTGTGTTCCTCACGTGTGCCCCAAAGAATGAGGTGATTTGATAAAATGCTATGCCCAAGATTACCATCCGAGTGCCGGCGGGGAAGTGGTTCATATAGCCTCGGCTATCACTTCCTTATGTCCGGTCGTGATGGTCAAGCGGATTAAGGCGTCCCTGTACATACCAGTTGTGGGAGTATGGGTTCGAGTCACTTCTGGGGTGTGAGTTTTCAGTTGTATATAGTCCTGGGGACCATTCAGGCTTGTTTGCATATATATATATATATATATATATATATATATATATATATATATATATATATATATATATATATATATATATATATATATATGCGAACAAGCCTGAATGGTCCCCAGGACATATGCAACTGAAAACTCACACCCCAGAAGTGACTCGAACCCATACTCCCAGAAGCAACGCAACTGGTATGTACAAGACGCCTTAATCCACTTGACCATCACGACCGGACATAATGAGGTGATAGCCGAGGCTATATGAACCACCCCACCGCCGGCACTCGGATAGTTATCCGAGTGCCGGCGGTGGGGTGGTTCATATAGCCTCGGCTATCACCTCATTATGTCCGGTCGTGATGGTCAAGTGGATTAAGGCGTCTTGTACATACCAGTTGCGTTGCTTCTGGGAGTATGGGTTCGAGTCACTTCTGGGGTGTGAGTTTTCAGTTATATATATATATATATATATATATACATATATATATACATATATATATATATATATATATATATATATATATATATATATATATATATATATATATATATATATATATATATATATATATATGTCGTACCTAGTAGCCAGAACTCACTTCTCAACCTACTATGCAAGACCCGATTTGCCTAATAAGCCAAGGTTCGTGAAATAATGTTTTTTCGATTACCTAACATACCTAACCTAACCTAACCTAACTTTTTCGGCTACCTAACCTAACCTAACCTATAAAGATAGGTTAGGTTAGGTTAGATAGGGTTGGTTAGGTTCGGTCATATATCTACGTTAATTTTAACTCCAATAAAAAAAATTGACCTCATACATAATGAATTGGGTAGCTTTATCATTTCATAAGAAAAAAATTAGAGAAAATATATTAATTCAGAAAAACTTGGCTTATTAGGCAAATCGGGCCTTGCGTAGTAGGCCGAGTACGACGTTCTGGCTACTAGGTACAACATATATATATATATATATATATATATATATATATATATATATATATATATATATATATAATATATATATTGTTGGGGTAATGGTATAATAGTTCCACTCTCTGGTGGTGAACAGCAGTTATCTTTCAATGTCACTCACCGTAGCCCTGCGGGTCTTCACTCTAATCCTCTCGGCGCCACTGCACGCCAGGAGAGTATCCCAGTCAATCCCAACCGGCCTCTGATTGAGAAGGAGTGGGAACACACTTCTTGTTCACTTAACTGTTGTGTGGCCCGCCCCAACAATAGGGCTTTACTATTAACCTCAAGGTCGCCAACTGGTGTTTTCGGTGTCCAGTAACACGTCAGTGGACTGGTTGAATTAGTGGTAGCCTTGGCAAGGTCACACTCAATAGATCAGGAATCAGGCAGGTACTTACTTTTTATCACTCTTTGCTTTCCAGTATAATATAGCCACAAGATAAATGGAGGGGATGATATAAACACACAAGTATTTTGTATTTTACTTAAAATTCATGAAAGATGTCACAAGGTCATATCAATATATAAATCAGCTGATCCTGGCTGGAGCCGGTCGTTCCCACGAATATTATGCACTCACTAAGTGGCAACACCTCCCCCTCTCGTCAATGTCACGATCAGCTGAGCGCCTGGCTCCGCGCGAAAGTTTATTGCTTGTTTATCCTGGCGTCACGCGCGCTGTTTCTTTAAGTTCTCCACTATTACTAGAAACTCGCACACTCGATATTTGCAACAATAGCACGTATTACTTAGCTGCACTGTACTCGGGCTCAAACAGTCGTTTCTATAATCGATGCGACAATGACTCACTGTAATGGTTATACACTGCCCTTCATTCAATGATATTTTATGAAGTATTTAACACTGGAGTTTTCAGTACTTCCTTTCGTGGGCGATAACACAATAATTCACTGTACTCACAAATGATTAATCACTGCATGGACATAGACATATATAATGTATATAAATCAAACGTCAATAAATGGTAAATAAAATAGTTACTGGGCACATGGCCTAACTTCCAAATACTGGCATAATATTATATATAATTTCTCACTATATGCTCACATCAAAGTCTCTAGAAAGATATACAAAACACAGTAAATTTATCACTTGTTCCGGGTGCCTGTACACACCAATAATAAACATGAATATTATAAGTACTCTTGATAGTACTATCCTGCACACTGGTGCCTTACTGTGACATTGGTGAGACTTGCTCATGACATACAAAATCCTCAGGCTGAATAATATAGCCGCAAACTATAGCTGACTAAAGGGGAATGGGGAGGGAAACTAGAAACACCTACTTCAACCTATCCTCCGATGAGAGTTGAGTTGTAGCTCCTGGTCCTGGTGTCGGGAACGCCCCCACACACACGTTGTCGTGTCCTACAGGAACCACTCGCCGTCCCACCGTTTAGCGCTTCGTCTCCGTGCCTTCTTCCCTGCAGGTCCGTGCTCCTCCTTGACTTCCTGAAGGGTTGGAGTCGGTCTCCTGGCCGTCGACTTCTCCCAGCTGTGGCTGCCGCCTACGTCTCGGCTGCAGTCGTCCGGATTCCCAGCTAGTCCTCTTCTTCCTCGGCAACCCAGTGGCTCTGGTCAGCCACTACGCCATAACAAATGGGTGAACTGCCTCAGACGTCGCCTACGTCACTGCACAGACTTCACTTCTTCTTGCACAGTACCTGTCCTGGAGCACTTGTTGCTCAATAACCGTCGATTCCCTCTCTGGTTCAACACATGAACTAGGGAAGACCTCACAGAGTACTGGCAGACTTCAGGTGACGCGTAAATCCACGGGAGCGGGAAACAACTGTCAAACTGACAGGACCAATCGTCGCATGTCCAACCTCCTTGACGTGTCGTGTCTGACTGCTGGCGCCAACGCGGCGCGCTGCCCAGACCCCCTCCCTTTCGTGACGTCACTTTCGCCACGGGAAGTTCTCATTGGCTCCCGGTGCGACATTGCTGTCGGTGACCAATCCGGTGTCACTGACGTCACACCGTTTTGGCGGGGAAACAGGAGAGCCAGCGCCATCTTGGATTCCTAAAGGGCCTAAACCACAGGCCAAAATATTACTGATTCACAAATTTCTCGGCTCTCCGAGAACACTCCACTCTCCCACATATATCAAATTGATGCCTGCGACTTAGAGAACGCTTGGGTAAGGTGGACATGACTCTTACTGCAGGCGTGGGAGAAATATAAGAGGGGGAACACCGTCACAATATATATATATATATATATATATATAACTGAAAACTCACACCCCAGAAGTGACTCGAACCCATACTCCCAGGAGCCACGCAACTGGTATGTACAAGACGCCTTAATCCACTTGACCATCACGACCGGACATAATGAGGTGATAGCCGAGGCTATTTGAACCACCCCACCGCCGGCACTCGGATAGTAATCTTGGGCATAGCATTTTTACCAAATCACCTCATTCTTTGGGGCACACGTGAGGAACACAAATGCGAACAAGCCTGAATGGTCCCCAGGACAATATGCAACTGAAAACTCACACCCCAGAAGTGACTCGAACCCATACTCCCAGGAGCCACGCAACTGGTATGTACAAGACGCCTTAATAGGCGTCTTGTACATACCAGTTGCGTGGCTCCTGGGAGTATGGGTTCGAGTCACTTCTGGGGTGTGAGTTTTCAGTTGCATATTGTCCTGGGGACCATTCAGGCTTGTTCGCATTTGTGTTCCTCACGTGTGCCCCAAAGAATGAGGTGATTTGGTAAAAATGCTATGCCCAAGATTACTATCCGAGTGCCGGCGGTGGGGTGGTTCAAATAGCCTCGGCTATCACCTCATTATGTCCGGTCGTGATGGTCAAGTGGATTAAGGCGTCTTGTACATACCAGTTGCGTGGCTCCTGGGAGTATGGGTTCGAGTCACTTCTGGGGTGTGAGTTTTCAGTTGCATATTGTCCTGGGGACCATTCAGGCTTGTTCGCATATATATATATATGTCGTACCTAGTAGCCAGAACTCACTTCTCAGCCTACTATTCAAGGCCCGATTTGCCTAATAAGCCAAGTTTTCCTGAATTAATATATTTACTATAATTTTTTTCTTATGAAATGATAAAGCAACCCTTTTCTCTATGTATGAGGTCAATTTTTTTTTATTAGAGTTAAAATTAACGTAGATATATGACCGAACCTAACCAACCCTACCTAACCTAACCTAACCTATATTTATAGGTAAGGTTAGGTTAGGTAGCCAAAAAAAGCTAGGTTAGGTTAGGTTAGGTAGGTTAGGTAGACGAAAAAACATTAATTCATGAAAACTTGGCTTATTAGGCAAATCGGGCCTTGAATAGTAGGCTGAGAAGTGCGTTCTGGCTATTAGGTACGACATATATATATATATATATATATATATATATATATATATATATATATATATATATATATATATGTCGTACCTAGTAGCCAGAACGCACTTCTCAGCCTACTATATATATATATATATATATATATATATATATATATATATATATATATATATATATATATATATATATATATATATATATATATATATATATATATATATATATATATATATATATATATATATATTAATTGATAGAAAAACAATTAATGAATTAATTGTTTTTCGACGACCTAACCTACCTAACCTAACCTAACCTAACTTTTTTGGCTACCTAACCTAACCTAACCTATAAAGATAGGTTAGGTTAGGTTAGGTAGGGTTGGTTAGGTTCGGTCATATATCTACATTAATTTTAACTACACTAAAAAAAAAAATTGACCTCATACATAATGAAATGGGTAGCTTAATCTTTTCATAAGAAAAAAATTTGAGAAAATATATTAATTCAGGAAAACTTAGCCAAGTTTTCCTGAATTAATATATTTTCTCAAATTTTTTTCTTATGAAAAGATAAAGCTACCCATTTCATTATGTATGAGGTCAATTTTTTTTATTGTAGTTAAAATTAATGTAGATATATGACCGAACCTAACCAACCCTACCTAACCTAACCTAACCTATCTTTATAGGTTAGGTTAGGTTAGGTAGCCAAAAAAGTTAGGTTAGGTAGGTTAGGTCATCGAAAAACAATTAATTCATGAAAACTTGGCTTATTAGGCAAATCGGGCCTTGCATAGTAGGCTGAGAAGTGAGTTCTGGCTACTAGGTACGACATATATATATATATATATATATATATATATATATATATATATATATATATATATATATATATATATATATATATATGTTGTACCTAGTAGCCAGAACACAGTTCTCAGCCTACTATACAAGGCCCGATTTGCCTAATAAGCCAAGTTTTCATGAATTAATGTTTTTTCGGCTACCTAACCTACCTAACCTAACCTAACCTAACTTTTTAGGCTACCTAACCTAACCTAACTTATAAAGATAGGTTAGGTTAGGTTAGGTAGGGTTGATTAGGTTCGGTCATATATCTACGTTAATTTTAAATCCAATAAAAAAAAATTTACCTCATACGTAATGAAATGGGTAGCTTTATCATTTCATAAGAAAAAAATTTGAGAAAATATATTAATTCAGGAAAACTTTGCTTATTAGGCAAATCGGGCCTTGCATAGTAGGCCGAGAAGTGCGTTCTGGCTACTAGGTACGACATATATATATATATATATATATATATATGTCGTACCTAATAGCCAGAACGCACTTCTCAGCCTACTATTCAAAGCCCGATTTGCCTAATAAGCCAAGTTTTCATGAATTAATGTTTTTTCGTCTACCTAACCTACCTAACCTAACCTAACCTAGCTTTTTTTGGCTACCTAACCTAACCTTACCTATAAATATAGGTTAGGTTAGGTTAGGTAGGGTTGGTTAGGTTCGGTCATATATCTACGTTAATTTTAACTCCAATAAAAAAAAATTGACCTCATACATAGGGAAAAGGGTTGCTTTATCATTTCATAAGAAAAAAATCATAGTAAATATATTAATTCAGGAAAACTTGGCTTATTAGGCAAATCGGGCCTTGAATAGTAGGCTGAGAAGGGAGTTCTGGCTACTAGGTACGACATATATATATATATATATATATATATATATATATATATATATATATATATATATATATATATATATATATATATATTAATTGATAGAAAAACAATTAATGAATTAATTGTTTTTCGACGACCTAACCTACCTAACCTAACCTAACCTAACTTTTTTGGCTACCTAACCTAACCTAACCTATAAAGATAGGTTAGGTTAGGTTAGGTAGGGTTGGTTAGGTTCGGTCATATATCTACATTAATTTTAACTACACTAAAAAAAAAATTGACCTCATACATAATGAAATGGGTAGCTTTATCTTTTCATAAGAAAAAAATTTGAGAAAATATATTAATTCAGGAAAACTTAGCCAAGTTTTCCTGAATTAATATATTTTCTCAAATTTTTTTCTTATGAAAAGATAAAGCTACCCATTTCATTATGTATGAGGTCAATTTTTTGTTTATTGTAGTTAAAATTAATGTAGATATATGACCGAACCTAACCAACCCTACCTAACCTAACCTAACCTATCTTTATAGGTTAGGTTAGGTTAGGTAGCCAAAAAAGTTAGGTTAGGTAGGTTAGGTCATCGAAAAACAATTAATTCATGAAAACTTGGCTTATTAGGCAAATCGGGCCTTGCATAGTAGGCTGAGAAGTGAGTTCTGGCTACTAGGTACGACATATATATATATATATATATATATATATATATATATATATATATATATATATATATATATATATATATATATATATATATATATATATATATATATATATATATGTCGTACCTAGTAGCCAGAACTCACTTCTCAGCCTACTATGCAAGGCCCGATTTGCCTATTAAGCCAAGTTTTCATGAATTAATTGTTTTTCGATGACCTAACCTACCTAACCTAACTTTTTTGGCTACCTAACCTAACCTAACCTATAAAGATAGGTTAGGTTAGGTTAGGTAGGGTTGGTTAGGTTCGGTCATATATCTACATTAATTTTAACTACAATAAACAAAAAATTGACCTCATACATAATGAAATGGGTAGCTTTATCTTTTCATAAGAAAAAAATTTGAGAAAATATATTAATTCAGGAAAACTTGGCTAAGTTTTCCTGAATTAATATATTTTCTCAAATTTTTTTGAGAAATATATATATATATATATATATATATATTTGTCGTACCTAGTAGCCAGAATGCACTTCTCGGCCTACTATGCAAGGCCCGATTTGCCTAATAAGCCAAGTTTTCCTGAAATAATATATTTTCTCAAATTTTTTTCTTTTGAAATGATAAAGCTACCCATTTCATTATATATGAGGTCAATTATTTTTTATTGGAGTTAAAATTAACGTAGATATATGACCGAACCTAATCAACCCTACCTAACCTAACCTAACCTATCTTTACAAATTAGGTTAGGTTAGGAAGCCGAAAAAGTTAGGTTAGGTTAGGTTATGTAGGTTAGGTAGTCAAAAAACAATTATTTCATCAAAACTTGGCTTAATAGGCAAATCGGGCCTTGCATAGTAGGCTGAGAAGTGCGTTCTGGCTACTAGGTACGACATATATATATATATATATATATATATATATATATATATATATATATATATATATATATATATATATATATATATATATATGTCGTACCTAGTAGCCAGAACTCACTTCTCAGCCTACTAATCAAGGCCCGATTTGCCTAATAAGCCAAGTTTTCCTGAATTAATTTATTTACTATAATTTTTTTCTTATGAAATGATAAAGCTACCCTTTTCACTATGTATGAGGTCAATTTTTTTTTATTGGAGTTAAAATTAACGTAGATATATGACCGAACCTAACCAACCCTACCTAACCTAACCTAACCTATATATATAGGTAAGGTTAGGTTAGGTAGCCAAAAAAAGCTAGGTTAGGTTAGGTTAGGTAGGTTAGGTAGACGAAAAAACATTAATTCATGAAAACTTGGCTTATTAGGCAAATCGGGCCTTGCATAGTAGGCTGAGAAGTGAGTTCTGGCTACTAGGTACGACATATATATATATATATATATATATATATATATATATATATATATATATATATATATATATATATATATATATATTATTAAATATGACCGAAAAAGTAAGATTAATAATTCTAACACGAATTTTCTCAATCTTTCGTACATTACGCTTCACTGTTTGAGGTAAATCAAAAATCACTTCTCCAAAATTCATTTTTATTTCTAGTCTGACGCGACACGGGCGCGTTTCGTAAAACTTATTACATTTTCAAAGACTTCACAAATACACAACTGATTAGAACTTACGTATCTCTGATTTTATATCTACATTTGAGTGAGGTGGGAGGGGTGATGTGGCATTAACACAAGACAGAACAAGAGGGGATATTAATAGGGTATTAAAAGTATCAACACAAGACAGAACAGAAACAATGGGTATTGAATAGAAGTGTTTGTAGAAAGCCTATTGGTCCATATTTCTTGATGCTTCTATATTGGAGCGGAGTCTTGAGGTGGGTAGAATATAGTTGTGCAATAATTGGCTGTTGATTGCTGGTGTTGACTTCTTGATGTGTAGTGCCTCGCAAACGTCAAGCCGCCTGCTATCGCTGTATCTATCGATGATTTCTGTGTTGTTTACTAGGATTTCTCTGGCGATGGTTTGGTTATGGGAAGAGATTATATGTTCCTTAATGGAGCCCTGTTGCTTATGCATCGTTAAACGCCTAGAAAGAGATGTTGTTGTCTTGCCTATATACTGGGTTTTTTGGAGCTTACAGCTCCCCAAGTGGGCATTTGAAGGCATAGACGACGTTAGTCTCTTTTAAAGCGTTCTGTTTTGTGTCTGGAGAGTTTCTCATGAGTAGGCTGGCCGTTTTTCTGGTTTTATAGTAAATCGTCAGTTGTATCCTCTGATTTTTGTCTGTAGGGATAACGTTTCTATTAACAATATCTTTCAGGACCCTTTCCTCCGTTTTATGAGCTGTGGAAAAGAAGTTCCTGTAAAATAGTCTAATAGGGGGTATAGGTGTTGTGTTAGTTGTCTCTTCAGAGGTTGCATGGCTTTTCACTTTCCTTCTTATGATGTCTTCGATGAAACCATTGGAGAAGCCGTTATTGACTAGGACCTGCCTTACCCTACAGAGTTCTTCGTCGACTTGCTTCCATTCTGAGCTGTGGCTGAGAGCACGGTCGACGTATGCGTTAACAACACTCCTCTTGTACCTGTCAGGGCAGTCGCTGTTGGCATTTAGGCACATTCCTATGTTTGTTTCCTTAGTGTAGACTGCAGTGTGGAAACCTCCGCCCTTTTCCATGACTGTTACATCTAGAAAAGGCAGCTTCCCATATATATATATATATATATATATATATATATATATATATATATATATATATATATATATATATGTCGTACCTAGTAGCCAGAACGCACTACTCAGCCTACTATGCAAGGCCCAATTTGCCTAATAAGCCAAGTTTTCAAAAATTAATATATTTTCTTATTTTCTCAATTTTTTTTCTTATGAAATGATAAAGCTACCCATTTCATTATGTATGAGGTCATTTTTTTTTTATTGGAGTTAAAATTAACGTAGATATATGACCGAATCTAACCAACCCTACCTAACCTAACCTAACCTATCTTTATAGGTTAGATTAGGTTAGGTAGCCAAAAAAGTTAAGGTTAGGTTAGGTTAGGTAGGTTAGGTAGTCGAAAACCAATTAATTCATGAAAACTTAGCTCATTAGGCAAATTGGGCCTTGCATAGTAGGCCGAGAAGTGCGTTCTGGCTACTAGGTACGACATATATATATATATATATATATATATATATATATATATATATATATATATATATATATATATATATATATATATATATATATATATATATATATATATGTCGTACCTAGTAGCCAGAACGCACTTCTCACCCTACTATGCAAGGCCCGATTTGCCTAATAAGCCAAGTTTTCATGAATTAATTGTTTTTCGACTACCTAACCTACCTAACCTAACCTAACCTAACTTTTTCGGCTACCTAACCTAACCTAACCTATAAAGATAGGTTAGGTTAGGTTAGGTAGGGTTGGTTAGGTTCGGTCATATATCTAAGTTAATTTTACCTCCAATTAAAAAAAATTGACCTCATATATAATGAATTTGGGTAGCTTCATCATTTCATATGAAAAAAATTAGAGAAATTATATTAATTCAGGAAAACTTGGCTTATTAGGCAAATCGGGCCTTGCATAGTTGGCTGAGAAGTGCGTTCTGGCTACTAGGTACGACATATATATATATATATATATATATATATATATATATATATATATATATATATATATATATATATATATATATATATATATATATATATATATATATTTATATATATATATATTTATATATATATATATATATATATATATATTTATATATATATATATATATATATATATATATATATATATATATATATTTATATATATATATATATATATATATATATATATATATATATATATATATATATATATATGTCGTACCTAGTAGCCAGAACTCACTTCTCAGCCTACTATTCAAGGCCCGATTTGCCTAATAAGCCAAGTTTTCCTGAATTAATATATTTACTATAATTTTTTTCTTATGAAATGATAAAGCAACCCTTTTCTCTATGTATGAGGTCAATTTTTTTTTATTGGAGTTAAAATTAACGTAGATATATGACCGAACCTAACCAACCCTACCTAACCTAACCTAACCTATATTTATAGGTAAGGTTAGGTTAGGTAGCCAAAAAAAGCTAGGTTAGGTTAGGTTAGGTAGGTTAGGTATACGAAAAAACATTAATTCATGAAAACTTGGCTTATTAGGCAAATCGGGCCTTGAATAGTAGGCTGAGAAGTGCGTTCTGGCTATTAGGTACGACATATATATATATATAAATTTATATATATATATATATATATATATATATATATATATATATATATATATATTTATATATATATATGTCGTACCTAGTAGCCAGAACTCACTTTTCAGCCTACAATGCAAGGCCCGATTTGCCTAATAAGCCAAGTTTTCATGAATTAATATATTTTCTCTAATTTTTTTCTTATGAAATGATAAAGCAACCCATATCATTATGTAAGAGGTCAATTTTTTTTTATTGGAGTTAAAATTAAAGTAGATATATGACCGAACCTAACCAACCCTACCTAACCTAACCTAACCTATCTTTATAGGTTAGGTTTGGTTAGGTAGCCGAAAAAGTTAGGTTAGGTTAGGTTAGGTAGGTTAGGTAGTCGAAAAGCAATTAATTCATGAAAACTTGGCTTATTAGGCAAATCGGGCCTTGCATAGTAGGCTCAGAAGTGAGTTCTGGCTACTAGGTACGACATATATATATATATATATATATATATATATATATATATATATATATATATATATATATATATATATGTCGTACCTAGGTTAGTTAGGTTACCTAGGTTACCTTTTCCTCGAATGTATATATATATATGTATATATATATACATTATATATATATATACATATATATATATATATATATATATATATATGTATATATATATGTATATATATATATATATATATATATATATATATATATATATATATATATATATATATGTATATATATATATATATTAGTGGAATTCTTCAATGTAATTGCCTTCCAGCTCCGGATTCATAACAACCGGGGTATTAGGCTTCTCTACCTGCACGTACAACAATTTGCTTTAAGCAACACTTCATCGGTGGGTCGTGACTACAAATTACGCCTTTCTAGAATTTACAGCTAAGCTGACTTGATTTCTAGTAATGTAGTATTAGATACACTAATATTTTGTTACATGAATGATTTCCTCTTAAATCACCATTTACCTGCCTTTTAGGAAATCACATTATTTACTAACAATTTTCTATTTGATTTATATATGAACTGAGATATAAATTTATGCATTTACATTTCTTTCTGACGAATGAACCAGCGTCGGATTATAGGTGCTAGAACTTAATTGTATCCTATCACTTGAACCCACCATTTTTGCAGGCTAATTTGATTCCCTTTACATAAATAATACAGTTTCACTAAGATCCATAGGACACTAGTTCTTGGTATCAGTTTAATCTATTGTCTCATTTTGTTTTCCACTTTTTCTCAAAGTGGTGGTCCTTCATAGCTATCGAATTATTTTATTTAATTACAAAATATTGGAGTCAGATTTTCCCACACTGCGTACACAGTACAATCCACCTGCTTACACAATACAATCCACCTGCTTACACAATACAATCCAACTGCTTACTCAATACAACCAACCTACTAAATACAATCCACCCACTTACACAATACAATCCACCTGCTTACACAATACAATCCAACTGCTTACTCAATACAACCAACCTACTAAATACAATCCACCCACTTACACAATACAACCCACCTACTTACTCAATACAATCCACCCATTTACTCAATACAATCCACCCACTTACACAATACAACCCACCTACTTACTCAATACAATCCACCCATTTACTCAATACAATCCACCCACTTACACAATACAATCCATCCAATTACACAATGCAATCCATCCACTTGCACAATACAATCCACCCACTTAATACAATCCACCCACTTACACAATACAACCCACCTGCTTACTCAATACAATTCACCCATTTACTCAATATAATCCACCTACTTACTCAATACAATCCACCCACTTACACAATACAATCCACCCACTTACTAATACAATCCACCCACTTACACAATACAATCCACCCACTTACACAATACAATCCACCCACTTACACAATACAATCCACCCATTTACACAACACAATCCACCCACTTACACAATATAATCCACCCACTTACACAACACAATTCGCCCGCTTAATCAATTCAATCAACCCGCTTACACAATACAATCCACCCACTTACACAATACAATCCACCCGCTTACACAATACAATCCACCCACTTACACAATACAATCCACCCGCTTACACAATACAATCCACCCACTTACACAATACAATCCACCCGCTTACACAATACAATCTTCCCACTTACACAATACAATCCTCCCACTTACACAATACAATCCTCCCACTTATTCACTGGGAGGGGGGGAAGTGGGGGGTGAGGAGGTAAATAACATTAATATATTATGATAAATAGATCTTTGTACCAACATTTTATTATACTTCTCACGTGTTTTCACAGATATTTCAATTATTTTCGATTTTTGTTTTTAATTTTTATTTAAAACATATACTTTGTTTCAGCAATATTGTGCATAGGGCCACAGTCAACCAAATATGGAGGTGGAACGCACAACAGTACCTTAAATATTATGGACCACCTGTTTGGGTAGAGCTGTTTAGTTGTATTTGACAGCCAATACTCAGTCCTTCATGCTTTTTCTAATTTGTATTTGAATTCATCATTAAATTTTATTTCTATAAGATGCGCCTGGATGCTTTCACTGACAAATTCGGTATCACAGCCAAAAGGATCCAGCATCCATGGATTGACTTCAAAAGAAAATAAATCTGAAAAACGGTTAATCAATTATTCTTTCAACAACAATAAATAATCTGCATAACTATTAAAATCTAGGTCTGAGAAATGTCAAATTATTTCTGATAACCTGGGCATGCTGTTGAAGTGCCTAATTTGTAAACTGATTCGAAAAATACCTATTTTTTCAGCAAAAATTTCCAGAACATGTTTACAGTCTAGCAAGGTGCATACTTTGCCTTGAAGCTCAAGTGAAGGTTTAATAAGTTTTAAACAAATCTAGGCCATAAAGTAAATGTTACATTTGTGGTTCTTATTTTTTTCTACCAAATCAAACTCCCCACTTTTCAAGAAACTATTGTATCAAATAGGCTTACAAATTTGCCTTGGCAGTTTCTTTTTAAAGTACATCGAACTTTTGTGTGTAAAATAAGTCTATTGTCATACTTGTCATAAAAGTCTGTCATACTTGCTGTGTTATTTAATTTTATTAATTGTTTTATTAACCATTGCCAGTGACTCCTGAGGAACTTTTCAAATATTTTTGGGAACTAAATGATGGCAATGTATAACACAATGCGCTGTAAGAATCGAAGGACATACAATTTTTAAGTGAGCAATAAATCCTTTAGTTTCCCTCTCACCATTGATGGAGCGCCATCAGTTAGTTGAGCAGGATACTGGAATTTCAAAGGGAACTTGTTCTTCAAACCAGGAACTCGAAGCCTCAAAAATGTGTGACCCTGCTGTGTCGGTTTTCAAAGATGTTACGAACACCATTTCCTCACACATTGTACAGTGTTCGGCTACAAAACAAACAAATGCCATATGAATAGGTCTTCTATCACTAACCGTTGGTTCATCTATCTGAATTGAGAATTTTCTGTTTTTTTTTTTATTTATTTAACTAGCAAGGTTTCTACGTCGGCTGACATTTCATCAATTCTTTAACCCGTCCTCGGACCAAGCCCATTTCATCCATGGGTCGACCCCGAAGACGCCTTCATCAATTTTAACATGCTGTTCATTAAAAATAGGAATTTTCCTAATATAAATTAATTTTGTTATATATCAGGATAATGTGCATATTTAGGCATTGATTTTTTAAGGATAGGTTGGGTGTTTAGGTTCCGTTGGATTTGTATTTGTATTTATAGTATATGGGTGAAGCATTTACAACGTTGTGGTCCGAAGAAAAGTCGTCAGGGAAACACTTGTTCCGGAAGTGTTCAGACGTCATCAGTTGTGAGTTGTGTGTAATCCGTTTTTTACTCATAAACAGGGGGTTTGGTCATTGTTTATGAAAACGAGCTGCTCTTCTACGAATCGAATCATTGCTCAATGTCAATATTTTTAAGACACTTGATGAATCTTGATGCAACTCATTATTCATAAGAATTTCAAAGGTAGGTCGTATAATATTGTCAGCAAATTTATGAACATTTCTAGATCTTGCAATGATTTGAGCAATTATATAAAACGCAATCCTTCCATTTGTATTTTTTTCTAAATAAAAAAAATAACAGTTCTTCCTATTTCAAAATGGTTTTGAAATATTTTATCAGGTTTATTGGTTTTGTATATTTTATCAGGATATTTTCTTTTTAAATGCTCTACAAGCCTTGATGGCGTCATAGCTTCATTTGAAAATGAGCTGTTACATATAAGACACAAAGGCTGTTTGGGATCAAATGGACTTTCAACACAGCCATCAGGCAAATTCTTCCCTAGATACTGTCTACACTTCTCAGCAGTAATTATTTATTGATGACAGGAGGGATATAGAAACATAATACGAAAGTAATGCTTTATTCACTTTTAACATAGTTCAATCAGTTATTAACACAGCATCAATACCAATAAACCTCAGAATATCACCACGAGAATTAAGACGCACACGAACGCCACAGTTACTGCTCAGAGACCGCCAGGCACCAGCGACGGCTCACCACGCTAGGTTGGCATCATGTACAAAATGCAACCATGTTTAAAACATGTTTATGTCAAACTAAAAGGCACGAATTTGGAATAAATAAGTTGGTTAAAATGCAAATGTGTATATTTTAATTTACGAATAATGTTTATAGAAAATATTATTTATAAGATTTTTTTGTGTATGACAATAATAAATTGCCTCCCCACCCCATCCCAGCAGTCAGCCATCACCCTAATTGAGAATGCCTGTTTAAAACCATTCTTTTTCCTCTTACTTAGAATCACCCGATTCTCCAAGTCTACTCTCATACTGGAATTTCAGAGCTCTCTGCAGCCACCTAAGCAAACCTACGCCTAACAAAATATAGAATTTGAATGTATAAGAATATTAATTTATATGTGAGAACAAATACATTTTTAATACATAGTATGTTAAAATTGATGACTGCGTCTGGGGAGGACAACCACTGTTTTAACCAGCCAAGAGTGAGGACAGGTTGTGCGAGTCATTTGTAAACCGTTTTCAATCATAAACTGGGGGTTTGGCGGGTGCATGGAATGGACTTTGGAACTTGTGTATGATAATGGACTGTGCAGTGAGTGCTGTGCTGTGCTGAGCGTCTTCTCCGCTCTCTATGTCGATGATCTTACCCTTTGCTGTCAGGGTGATGATTCGCCTCTCCTTCAACGCCGGCTTTAACTTGCAATTGATGCCGTGTCGTCTTGGGCCACCGATCATGGCTTCAAGTTCTCTTCTACTAAGACTTGTGCCATGACTTTTACTCGGAAACGGGTCGTTCTTCGTCCCTCTTTGTCACTTTATGGTCATCCCCTTGAGTACAAAGATTTTGTGAAGCTTTTGGGGTTATTCTTTGACAATCGTTTGTCTTGGTCTCTCCATATCTCTTACCTCCGTGTTGAGTGCTCTAAGGCCCTTGCCCTCCTTCGGGTATTGTCCCATACTTCTTGGGGAGCGGATAGGCGCACTCTCCTTGCTTTGCATTCCTCTCTTGTCCTGTCTAAGCTCGATTATGATTGCCCTGCTTACTCGTCTGCTTCTCCTTCTACTCTTCGCCGTCTTGATGCTTTGCACCATACTGGATTGCGCCTCAATTCTGGTGCATTTCGATCGACTCCCGTCCTCAGCTCTTATGTTGACACTGGCTTCCTGTCTCTCCAGGACCGCCGTGATTGCTTCTGTTTCGGTATCTTGCGCAGTCCTTGCAACATCCTTCCTCTCTCCTCTGTTGTGCTTTAACTTTTACCCCTCCAGCGGTTCCTGTTCCTCTTCACCACCTCCCTCTTTCTGTCCGGTTATCTCATTTACAGGATTCTTTTTCCGTTCGTATTTCTAATATTTCTCCTCGTGTTGTTCCTTCTTTGCCCCCATGGAGAGTCCCTCTTCCGCAGTTTTGTACATCCTTGACCCGCATCACTAAAGCTTTTACTCCCTCCTACGGTTCTAAAACGCTTTTTCCTTGAGCACTTTTCTTCTCACTCCCACTCCGTTTCCATCTTCACCGATGGGTCTAAGTCTGCAGACGGTGTTGGCTACTCTGTTGTTTTTCCTGATCACACTTATATGTGTCGCTTACCTCCGTAGACTAGCATCTCTACAGCAGAGCTTTATGCTATTCTCTATGCTCTTCGTCTCCTACTCTCGCATTGGCTATCTTCCTTTGTAGTTGTTGTTGACTCTCGAAGTGCCCCCATGGCTCTCGAGTCCTTTAATCCGGTTCATCCAGTGGTTGTCGAGATCCAACATTGGTTGTTTCTTGTTCACAGTAAATTTAAGTCAGTTGAGTTTTGTTGGGTTCCCAGCCATATTGGTGTCTCATTAAATGAGCGTGGGGATGCTGCCCCTAGGGAAGCTGTCCACTCTTGCCCATCTCTCGTAAAGGTATTCCTTATTCCGACTTTTACCCGGTTATCCATTCCTCTATCCTTACCCGTTGGCAGGTTTCTTGGTTGTCTGTTACTGGTAAGAAACTACGTTCTCTTAAAGATTGTGTGTCCTTGTTGCCGTCCTCCTACCACCGTAACAGGCGATGGGAAACGGCTCTGGCGAGGATGCGTATTGGCCATACTTGCTTAACTCATGGTCACTTGATGGAGCGCCGCCCTGCTCCTTATTGTCCTAATTGCATTGTCTCTCTTGCGGTCGTGCATATCCTTGTTGAATGTCCTGACTTCCGGGAAGAGCGTGTGTTTTGTTTTCTGACCGTCCCCTGTGGTCGCTTGTCTCTCGATAGTATTCTTGGTGACTCGGATACTTTAGATACCGTTCGCCTTATGCGTTTCTGTTCTCGTATTGGCGTCCTTGGTGATATTTAGCGCCCTCTGATTATCCCGAACATTTGATGGTGCTACATAACCTTCCCGGTTTGGTGCCTTCTTTTTGATAATTACTTACTTCAAAAACAACAGCAAGTTCTGTGGCGTCGACGGGGGACCGTCCGGGTCACAATGTCAGCAGAGATACACTGTCTCTGGCCACTAGTGCTAGTGTAAGCTTGGGTTATCCAGAGAAAAGGGGTCGCAAACTGTCCCAGGAGTCGTAGTTGTAAGAGGAAAAGGGGCCTCTTGGTAAACGCTACCTGTGGTACAGTCCAGTGTACTGGAGGTGTGGAGTCAAGCTGCCAAGCGAAGCAGAAGTGAGCGGGCGTTCAGTTTTCGGGGAGAACTCAGCCGGTCATTGTAGAGAGGTGTGTTGAAGGGAGGACTTTAATTAGTTGGAAGCAATTGACTTTGTTATAAGTTTCTAAGTGTAGTGTAAGCATGTTCTCAGAGACACATAATGTGGCACAATGGACAAATTCAGATAATTCTGTAACACAAAAAGAGCCGCAATTATGTACACTGATGGAGATGTAGCAAACTGAAGAGCAATTTGGGGTTACAGTATCTGCAGGAGTAAAAAATATGGCAAACATTAGACCGATTCATGCTGCTTGAGGCAGGATTAGTCCTAAATATCGGAGAGTATTGGCGGTGTTGAGGAGAACCGAGGTGACGATGTCTTCTGGTGGGTGTAGTGACATGTGAGGGGGTCGGGCGACATGTATACCTCAGTGAACAATGTTGAACAACTCGACAAAGACAAGGCCTCACTTCTGCGTCCGTTAAGGAACCTCAACCTGTAGTTCTCGCAGGCGGAGTGGGTAAGATTGGAATTAAAAATCTTATGAAAAAAGGGGCATAATATAAAGCTTTTAGATAGGATAGTGAGAGAGAAGAGCCACCTCCGGGTAGCAAGATGAATTAATTTGGATTTTTTGAGGTTAGTACTCGAGAGGGCAGATAAATCCTTCGAGATACAGCATAAGAAGAGAAAAATCTGAATATCTAGGGTAAAGAATGATAGATCAGTGTCGAAAGGAGGACTATGGACAGCTTAGGGCAGGTGTGGGCACCCGGGACAGGTGTGCGCAAGCATGGCAGGTGTGGGAACCCGTGGCAGGTATGGGCATGCATGGCAGGTGTGTGGTCCCGCATGGCAGGTGCGGGAACCCTTGGCGGGTATGGGCATGCATGGCAGGTGTGGACATCCGTGGAAGGTGTGGGCACGTATGGCAGGTGTGGGCACCCATGGCAGGTGTAGGCACCCGTGGCAGGTGTGGACACGTATGGCAGATGTGGGCATGCATAGCAGGTGTGGGCACCCGTGGCAGGTGTGGACACGTATGGCAGGTGTGGGCACCCATGGCAGGTGTAGGCACCCGTGGCAGGTGTAGAAACGTATGGCAGGTGTGGGCAAGCATAGCAGGTGTGGGCACGCATGGCAGGTGTGGGCACCCGTGGCAGGTGTGGGTACCCGTGGCAGGTGTGGGCACCCGTGGCAGGTATGGGCACCCGTGGCAGGTGTGGGCACCCGTGGCAGGTGTGGGCACCCGTGGCAGGTATGGGCACCCGTGGCAGGTGTGGGTACCCGTGGCAGGTGTGGGCACCCGTGGCAGGTATGGGCACCCGTGGCAGGTGTGGGCACCCGTGGCAGGTGTGGGCACCCGTGGCAGGTATGGGCCCCCGTGGCAGGTGTGGGCACCCGTGGCAGGTGTGGGCACCCATGGCAGGTGTAGGCACCCGTGGCAGGTGTAGAAACGTATGGCAGGTGTGGGCAAGCATAGCAGGTGTGGGCACGCATGGCAGGTGTGGGCACCCGTGGCAGGTGTGGGTACCCGTGGCAGGTGTGGGCACCCGTGGCAGGTATGGGCACCCGTGGCAGGTGTGGGCACCCGTGGCAGGTGTGGGCACCCGTGGCAGGTATGGGCCCCCGTGGCAGGTGTGGGCACCCGTGGTAGGTGTGGGCACCCGTGGCAGGTGTGGGCACCCGTGGCAGGTATGGGCACCCGTGGCAGGTGTGGGCACCCGTGTTAGGTGTGGGCACCCGTGGCAAGTGTGGGCACCCGTGGCAAGTGTGGGCACCCGTGGCAAGTGTGGGCACCCGTGGCAGATGTGGGCACCCGTGGCAGGTGTGGGCACCCGTGGTAAGTGTGGGTACCCGTAGCAATTGTGGGCACCCCTGGCAGGTATGGGCACCTGTGGCAGATGTGGGCACCCGTGGCAGGTGTGGCACGCCAGCTACTTTTTTCCGGCTCGGGACACCCAGGGTTAACCTTAAAAAATTAAATCCATATACTCCTTCTTAATAAAATACGATTTTATTAAGTAGAGCGACATCAAATAAAATGCAATAAAGGTTCAAATACTGACAACTGTTTTAGCAACAATAAGTAATAAGAAAATGAAACAAACGTCCCATTTCCAAGCTGTGTGTCTTTACGATATACTGACCTACAAGTTACGTCCCGTTCAGTTGTTGAGATAAACATTTACAGAAGAAATAATCATTCAAATTAAATGGCAATAACTGGCAATTCTCTGGGAAAATCAACACCTGTCTGGCACCTCTCCGCCTGGCGCTAGCAATTGCTTGAAATCACTGATTATATATGTAAACACAAATTAATCAGACTTAGTGCTCCCAACATGAATGAAATAGTTCTCTTCTTAGATACTGTATCAAAATATTTAATCTTTCATGAGGCCTGAAACTTCGGGGCGTCCGGACTAGTATATGCACCCTGAGTATGCGACTGCAGTCGGACATCCCATCTTCGGTGAGACTAATGGGCTATTACATCCGCGTCTACTACATACGGCAGCATTGCACGTGCTTCCGCTATGGATTGTCTGGCCACCTGGATGCTGGCTGCTCGGTGGTTGTCGTCACACAGGTTAATCTTTTTTCATGAGGAGGATTTCCCGCCGCTGGCTGTGGATGAGGATCCGGTGGGTGTGCCTGTAGACGAGCCTGTGGCTGCTGTGCCGCTCCCTGTGTTGGATGGGGCGCCTGCTCCTAGTGGGGCTCCTGTGCCAGTGGATGTGCCATCATCGGTTGTGTGTACTGCTGCTGGAAGTGTTAACGGTGCTGCTGTGGATCTGCCGGTTGCTCTCTCTCCATCTTCTGCACCTGTTCCTCCATGTTGTCCTGCAGATCCTGTTTCTGCAGCCCCACCGTTTTCACCGGCCGTGCTGGGCGCGGCTGTGGAGTCGGGGCCTCCAGCTGTGTTGGGGCTGGTCCCCTATGTCATTGCAGCTGCTGAAGTCTTGTGCCGTGCAAAAGTTAGTTTTCCCTGTGCTTCCCTGCTTCGGGTTCTGTCTCCGGTTCTGATGACATACGGCCGGATCCCAAGCACTCGCGGTGTTCCTCTCCTTCTGCCTGGGCCGATGTGGGGGACTTTGATGCTTGCGGGTCTACGGGTGTTGATGTAGAGCTTCCTGGGGTTGCGGTGTCACCTACGATGGTGGTGGCGAAGGTTCACGTGCCTGCTGCTGATGCTGGTACAGATGTCTCTGTCTTGGCCTATGACATTCCCCCTGCACCCCATGCTGTGGGGAGTGGTCCCTCCGCCTTGGGTGGCTGTTGTGGGGAGTGGTCCCTCCGCCTTGGGTGGCTGCTGTGGGGAGTGGTCCCTCCGCCTTGGGTGGCTGCTGTGGGGAGTGGTCCCTCCGCCTTGGGTGGCTGCTGTGGGGAGTGGTCCCTCCGCCTTGGGTGGCTGCTGTGGGGAGTGGTCCCTCCGCCTTGGGTGGCTGCTGTGGGGAGTGGTCCCTCCGCCTTGGGTGGCTGCTGTGGGGAGTGGTCCCTCCGCCTTGGGTGGCTGCTGTGGGGAGTGGTCCCTCCGCCTTGGGTGGCTGCTGTGGGGAGTGGTCCCTCCGCCTTGGGTGGCTGCTGTGGGGAGTGGTCCCTCCGCCTTGGGTGGCTGCTGTGGGGAGTGGTCCCTCCGCCTTGGGTGGCTGCTGAGGGCCGGGACCTTGTGACGGTCCTCAAGAAGGATGTTCGTCATGGGAGCTCTGTGTCTGTGTTATTGCAGGATGTTGGATGTGCTTTCCCCGTGGTGCGGCCCTCCGTGTTGCCAGCCCCAGCTGGGGAAGGGGGGTGGGGGGGGTTGCTTGTCGGGGTCCGCTGTGGAGTATGATTCTGAGTCTTCGGATGTGACAGAATGAGTCATGCTGGTCCCGTGGTGTTCTTTAACCGTGTGGGTGCCTAGTGCACGGAAATTCGTCACTAGCATTCCTGAGTTTATGTTGTGCCCCCGGGAGACGCCTGGGAATATTCTATTCGACGAGTTGCTGTTGTGAGAGGCGTACTGTATCCGCTTCCCGAGGTCCTCATTTCCGCAGAAATATAATAAATGTGTTAAATGGTGTGTTCTTGTTCATGCCCTTCTCTAATGGGAAGAGCAAACATCATACCTGAGTATACATCATTCGCACAAACTGAGCTATGTTCAGTTTTGTGTCTTGCTTGACCCTTCAGGCCTGTGGTTTTTGTATCTTTTTGTTTCTGTTTGTTCTCCATTGTGTTTCTTTATGTATTGTTGTTTGTATGTCCGTTTTAGGCTCCTCTTTGTATTGCATTTTGTGTGCATCCTTTTAATTTCATGATTTGTTTCATGTGTTTTGTTGTATTTCTGTACTTATTTTCTGGTACTGTTTATGTTCTCCTTGTGTTCTTTATGTAATGTGTTGTGTTTGTGTGTCCGGTTTGGGACATAGTATATTGTATGTGGTGTTTTATATTATGTATATTGTATTTTGTATGTTGTATATTGTATTTTGTATGTTGTATGTTGTATTTTGTTTGTTGTGTATTGTGTCTGAAGTATGTAATGTTTGTGATACGTGTTTCTGTCTTGTTGTAGGTCCTTCAGGCCTGTGTTTTTGTACTTTTGTCTAGGTTTCCTTATATGTTTTGTAGTTTCTGTAATTATTTTATTGTACTTGCTCTGCTCTGAATGCAAAAAATAATTAAATAAATAAATAATTGTCTACAGATGATGCAGAACACCTCACAAGAGACTCAAGAAATCACTTGTGTAATAATGGACAAAATTTTGCAGCAGACCACAGTTACACAAGAAATTAACAGTCTGAGAGAGGAAAAGACACAAGAGGACAAACAACGTGACATGGACTTACACACTACCGACAACAGTCAGGTAGTCAAGACATCAGACCATCAACATTCACAAAAACAAATGCAAGAAGCAGTGACCACTCAAGATCAACAGAATCTTACAACACAAGAGAAAGACATCAACGGCCAATGCAGTCTGATATGCAACAAAACCCACAAAGAAGTATTGAACAGCAGAGATTCACAGGTTCCAACAACACAAGAGGTGTGCACGAACAATCAATGCACCCGATGTGCAACAGCATCACCAACGAAATACTGGATGGCAGAGATGCACAGATTCCAACAACTCAAGAAACTGCCTCTAGCAATCAATGCAGTTCGATGTACACCAATACCAACAGCAAAGTGATGGACAACTGGGATGCTCAGATTCCAACAATGCAGGGGATGACCCATGAGCAATCAGTGCAATCCGATTTGCAGCGACACGACTTGCGAAATCGACTTCAATATTGACGTCGATTTCGAAGAGGAGTTCTACTGGAACAAGCAATACCAACCGAAACCGTCGTCTGGCCATTACGAATATTGTAATGGAACATTCAAGGTCTTGGAAATAAAAACCACACCCTTCAGGAAGCCGCAATCAGTACGAAAGCAGATATAGTCGTTTTGGAAGAAACTCTTCTTCTCAGCCATGAAATCCTTCAGATCACCTGGATATCAGCACTATTTTATACTGTATGAACAGGGGAGACAAAGAGGGTTAATGACCCTAGTCAGAAACACCATACCCAGCGAGAAAATAGACCCAGTTTCATGTGGGGATAGAGTAAAGGGATTAGCAATAACACTGAATATGGCTAATATTGAGCTCCTCATATACAACGCCTACAAGCCCCCTTGGACGTAAATTAGAAGCAGAGGCAGTGCTTGCCTTGGCCATGCACGACAATGTAATTATTCTTGGGGATTTCAATGCTCATCATCAAGAGTTAGGTGCGACTGGGCCAGTCAATGCAGATGGGCGCCATTTAGCTTCAGCTCTGCGAGAAGTACCTGAAAATACACTTCTTAACACTAGGGAGCATATTCACATTCAAGGGGGTTCCCTTGATCTTACATTAATCTCAACAGCATTCAAGCATCAGGCATAGTGGTAAGTAGACCCTATGATCACCAGTGACCACTATGCTACTGTCACAATACTAAACATAGAACGATCTCTTACACCACCTGCACAACCTAGGTGGAATTAGAAACTAACTAACTGGAATATATACCAAGAGAAACTTGAAAAAAATTGCATGCATCATACACGCCACCTGAGGATCTGATCATACACGAGACCAATCTCCAGGATGCCATTGCAGCTGTTGCAAAACAAAGTTATTTCAATCATTTTCCCTGGAAACACAAATCGAAAGAACAATTGGTTCTATGGTAATGAAGTTAAAGAACAAAACCACAGTGTCAAAATCTTCAGAAAACATGTAAATAGAAACCCCACACCCTAAGGAAGAACTCTGCTAACAGCTGTGATATCTGAAGAAAGACGAGTTTCTAGAGAGGTAAAGGAGGCAAGATGGTTTGAGTGGTTTCAAACTCTAAATGAACATAGTTGTCTTGGCAAGATATGGGGCCAGATTAAAACCATATCAGGTCGACCAGCCCGACCACAGGCATGTATTCAACCATTGCAGGAGGCTGAGAGGCTTGCTTTCCAATTTGTAGAAAACGCAGTTTCATATGAGGTTCCTGCATTGGTCAGAAGGCAGCAAGAACAATTAAAACAAGAGAGGTTGACAGCCATTCATGAGAGCATAGCTACAAATGACGAATGTGACTGTCCCTTCACCAAACAAGAACTAATCAGAACCAAAAAGGTGGTAAGGACACTGCATCTGGTGCTGATAACATTACATACTCAATGATCGCACACGCAGGTCCTGCTGGAGAACAAGGGATACTGAACTTTATCAATGCATCTTGGCAGCAAGGCAAACTACCTACCTCTTGGACGAAAGCAGACGTCATTCCAATTCCTAAGCCGACAGAACCTTGCAATTAAAGACCCATTTCATTAGCATCATGCATTAGTAAAACTTCAGAACGGATGGTCTTAAATAGGCTACTGTGGAAGACTGGACACCTGCATAAACACACATTTGGCTTCACTAAAGGAGTAGGTACTGCCAACTGCACAGTAACATTACTATGAACAGTTAACTCAGGTATGGCTATAGTGATCTTCCTTGATCTAGAAAAAGCATTCGATCTTCCAAGCCTGCAAGCAGTTTTACACACCTTAGTTAAATATAGAGCAAAGGGAAATATGCTAGCATGGACTCAAGATTATCTAAGTCACAGGTATGCCAGAGTAAAGTTGCAGGGACAAGTGTTGGACTACTAATTGCATGAGATTGGGACTCCACAAGGAGGAGTCCTCAGTCCTAGTCTTCTTAGCATCCTTATGGAAAACCTCGTTACCATGACATTTGCAGGAGTTAAATTGTTAAGCTATGCAGATTATATGGCATTAGTCATTACAGGTCCTTCACTTTTAAATAAAGCACAAGGGGTGTTAGATAAAGTAACACCCGAATGCAGCATTTTAGCCCAAAAAATATTTGCACAGAAATCTAAGACAATGAGATTAGGTGGCAACACTCCAGATAGGCACCTACGCATTCAAGATATTAACCTTCAGTGGGTTGCACAATATCAATATCTTGGAGTGTGGATAGATTCTAAAATGACATTCAACAAGCAAATTTAATATATGAAACAGAAAGCAAAATCATGACTGAATATAATGAGAGCACTCACAGGACTCCGTCTAGGAGTGGGACACAAGGTGTTAAGAGTGTTTTACATATACGCCGTTCGTTCCCTAGTTGATTATGCAGCACCTGCCTTACTCACTCTTTCTATTGGCCAGTGGGCAGACATTGAGGTCATTCAAATTGATGCAATGTGAGTCATAACAGGGGACTAAAATACTGAACCTAAAACTAGAAACCAAGCTAACGTTAATGGAAATAAGGGTAAAAGAGATTGCTGCGTACATGCTGACCAAGATATTGACTAGACCTAAAATCGGTTCACTTAAAGATATAATCACTGGAGCACTAAATCGGGACAGAAGAGCCTCCAATAGCAACAGGTGGACCCATTGTGCGATAAACGCCATCAATACATTCGATATAACAAATACAGTCACTGAGAGGGGTGTCGACGAAATATATGCAGACTTTGTTAAGCAAGCCCCTTGGGAATCGCTGCCAGCAGACTTTAAGATTATGGCTCTTGGGGGAAAAAAGAACCAGACTAATCCTTATAAATTATGTAATATTGCACAGATGCATATAGAAACAAACTTGGCATCTCACAGCTTCACATCTTCACAGATGGATCAGTAGACCAGCAGGGTCTACATTAGGTGAGGGACACATTAGGTGAGGGGACAAGAAACTGGAGCTGCAGTTAAGGCAGGAAACTTTGTAAATAGTTGGTGACTCTCAAACGGGTGTTCAACTTTACAGAGATGCTAGCCATTCAAAAGGCTTTGGAACATGCTCTTGGTGAACATTGACAACATGTTATCATACATACAGATTCGATAACTGCCTTTGAAACCTTGCAACAAGAACTCATATGTGACAACATCCATCTGATCACAAATGTCATATCATTAATACAAACACTCAAACGTCAAGGCCGTCGGATACCTTATCAACTGGGTTCCAAGTCATGTGGAAATAAAAGGAAATGGCATTGCAGACGGAGCTGCAAAACTTGCAACTAAGAGAAGAAATATTGACATTTACATACCACAGAGTCTATCACAGATTAAGAAAGTAATTAGAAATGGAGCAATGCAAAAGATGTACAGTGACCACAACACAGCAAATGAATCTTAGTGAATCACCAAGTGGAAGGCAACGACGGATCACCATCGCCATCCATACATCGTCATTGCTCATCTAGTTGTGTGAGCGGGAGGCTGTCTGGTAGGTACCCCTCTCTGGTCAATTAATCAGGTGTACAGAGTAAGGTTAAATATTATCAAATTCTTGTTCAGGATATCATATATACTTAAAATCTCAAAGTGGCTCATTTTAGGTAGAGGTTAATACTTACGGGAACTCGTAACACACGCACGCACGCGCATGCACGCACACGCACGCAATCACGCCCACGTACGTATGCACGCACATGCAAAAACACACACACACACACACACACAAACGTTCAGTCAGGGAAGAAAGGATTAACACCTTTTACCAAAGGGGATAAGACCTCACCATACTCCACCCCCCTCTTACCCCCCATCTGACCTGATCTGACCTGGTGCCATCTCTGCCCCCCCCACCCCCCCAGTCCCCTGCATCCCCCTTACAAACACTCTCCTCTCTCTCTCTCTCACTCCTCCCCACTCTCTCCCTCTCCCTCTCCCACTCTCTCTCTCCCACTCTCTCTCCCACTCTCTCTCTCTCTCTCTCTCTCTCTCTCTCTCTCTCTCTCTCTCTCTCTCTCTCTCTCTCTCTCTCTCTCTCTCTCTCTCTCTCTCTCTCTCTCTCTCTCTCTCTCTCTCTCTCTCTCTCTCTCCCACCCCGCTCTGCCCTTCTGACAAATCCTATCACAGCAAACCTAGGAACAGGGTCAAGCATGACAGCCAGAGGTAACAGGGGAACAGGGAAAAGTCCAGGTGACAAAATGAAGGAAATGTTCGCCCAGTTTCTGGAAGTCAAGAGTGAGATGCAGGAAATGATGCAGGAAATGAAGAATAAAATAAGCAACCGAAAAAGAGAGCTGACAGCAGCATAGGAGGAGATTAGAGCCCTCAAAGAGAACAGTATCGATGCTGAGACTCAGATAACCACCCAGGGAGAAGGTGGTAATAGTATTTTAGAAGAGAATGCCACAATAAAAGCAACATTTGCAGAAATGCTAAAAAACAACAACTCTGAAGTAATGTCTGCAGTGATGGAGGTAACCATGAAAGCAGCCACCTCACAGGAAGCGGCAACGCTCCACTAGCCAGCTGCTGGAAAGGAAAAGATCAGTGGTAGCTGTAGGTATTAAAGAGCAGGAAGGCTCTAATAGGAAAGAGTTGAATGATAAGGACAAAGCGGCAGTGAATGAAGTACTGAAGGCACTTGACATAGACGGGGCAGAGCATAGCATTGAGAAGGTTTTCAGGCTAGGCTGGTACAAAAAAGACCGAGACCGTGTGTTAAAGATAGTGTTTGGAAACGAGAACACAAATTAGATGATTTTAACAAAGAAAGCCACCTGCAACATGTGGGAGAATTAAAAAAAGTATACCCTCAGAGGGACATGACGAGGGAGGAGAGGGCCATGGCGGCAGAATCAAGGAAGAAGCGCAGGACGAGAGGGGAAAACCAGGAAAGCAACACAGCTCCCAACACATCACCCCCAGGGCGAGAGGGGAACCCACAACCAGCTACCCAGTAACACCAGCGGGGAGGGCAACCCACCACCTTCCTCTGCATAGAAACCCCTCCTACCCCAAACCCTCCCTGCCCTCACTCAAATACCCAGCCAAATCTCCCTCTCCCCTCACCCAATCCCCACCCTTCTACCCCTCCCCTCCTCGCGCCGAGTCCCCCCTCCCCCCCTTTTCTTCCTGTCCTTAAGGATTAAGACAGAAGAGGACTGTTTGAGGCTTCAAGAAGACCTAGACAAGCTGAAGGAACGGTCGAACAAATGGGTGTTAGAGTTTAACCCAACCAAATGTAATGTAATGAAGATAGGTGTAGTGAGCACGAGGCCAGATACAAGGTATCATCTGGGAGAGGAAATTCTTCAGGAGTAAGAGAAAGAAAAAGACTTGGGGGTTGATATCCCGCCAGATCTGTCTCCTGCAGCCCATATCAAGAGGATAACATCAGCGGCATATACCAGGCTGGCCAACATACGAACGGCATTCAGAAACTTGTGTAAAGAATCATTCAGAACTTTGTATATCACATATGTCAAGCCAATCCTGGAGTATGCAGCCCCAGCATGGAGTCCATATCTAGTCAAGGATAAGACTAAATTGGAAAAGGTTCAAAGGTTTGCCACCAGACTAGTACCCAAGCTGAGAGGTATGAGCTACGAGGAGAGACTACAGAAATTAAAACTCACTTCGCTGGAAGACAGAAGAGTTAGGGGGGACATGATCACGACATTCAAGATTCTGAAGGGAATTGATCGGGTAGATAAAGACAGGCTATTTAACACAAGGAGCACACACACAAGGGGACACAGGTGGAAACTGAGTGCCCAATTGAGCCACAGAGATATTAGAAAGCACTTTTTTAGTGTCAGAGTGGTTGACAAAAGCAATGCATTAGGAAGTGATGTGGTGGAGGCTGACTCCATACACAGTTTCAAGTGTAGATATGATAGAGCCCAATAGGCTCAGGAATCTGTACACCTGTTGATTGACGGTTGAGAGGCAGGACCAAAGAGCCAGAGCTCAAACCCCGCAAACACAACTAGGTGAGTACAACTAGGTAAATACACACACACACACACACACACACACACACACACACACACACACACACACACACACTCACACACACACACGCACGCGGGAGACGGTAGGAGACACACGCGATTAGTGAGGTCCGCGGAAATTCGTCAATTTCTCGGGACATTGAAGGAGTATAGAGGCTAGATCATAGTATTTGGCCTCTCGCAGTGTGTAGCTTGCAGGGTGCAACATAGCATAGTCATATCGCTAGCGATAGTGCGAAGATTTGGTGAAGAAACCGAAAGTGGAGCTAGGGCATCACCGGTGCATGTAAGTGTGTGACCTGACCGGGTGGGACGACCCGCCGTGGAGCTACCTGATTGTGCTGTGAGTGGTGACTGTGATCAGTGGTACAGTGAATTAGTGAACTGTCACATAACGATACAGTGACTGACTCCAGAGCTTTGTGTAGACAGAGAAGAACGACCTCATCAATCTACCAGCACTTAGTGAATCACCTAGTGGGAGACAACGAAGGATAACCATCGTCATCATACATCGCCCTGCCCTTACTCATCTGGTTGTGTGAGCGGGAGGCAGTCTGGTATGTACCCCTCTCTGGTCAATTAATCAAGTGTACAGATTGAGGTAAAAGATTATCAAATTCTCGTTCAGGATATCATATATATTTAAAAATCTCAGAGTGGCTCATTTAGGCAGAGGTAACGCATAAGGGATATCTTGACACATACAAGCACGCCCGTCCACGTACGTATACACGCACACAAGTGTGCACACGCTAAAACAGACACACACACACGTGCACACACACACACACACACAATTGTTCAGTCAGGGGAAAAGGCATTAACACCTGGGATAGGACCTTACTATCCCCCCCCCCTCTTGACCCCAGCATCTGACCTGACCTGACTTAGTCGCCATCTCCGCCCCCGCATCGCCCATACACACACTCTTCCCCTCCCCACTCTCCCTCTCTCCCACTCCCTCTCTCCCACTCCCACTATCTCTCTCCTGCTCTCCCTCTCCTGCTCTCTCTCTACTGCTCTCTCTCTCCTGCTCTCTCTCTCTCTCTCTCTCTCTCTCTCTCTCTCTCTCTCTCTCTCTCTCTCTCTCTCTCTCTCTCTCTCTCTCTCTCTCTCTCTCTCTCTCTCTCTCTCTCTCTCTCTCTCTCTCTCTCTCTCTCTCTCTCCCTCCCTCCCTCCCCCTCTCCCTCCCTCTCTTTCCTTCCCCCTCCCTCCCCCTCTCCCTCCCTCTCTTTCCTTCCCCCTCCCTCTCTGCCCATACACACACACACACACCTCCCCCCCTCTCTCCCTCACCCGCTCTCTCCCTCACCCACTCTCTCCCTCTCCTCTCTCTCCCTCCCGCCTCTCTCTCCATCTCCTCCCCCCCCCTCCCCTTCTACTTTCTTCTCACTTCAGTGGAAGGGTCGGATCCCCCCCCCACCCACCCATTTATCTCTCCCTTTATCACTCCCTTTCTCTCTCTCTCTTTCTCTCTCTCTTCCTCTCTCTCTCTCTCTCCCTCCCCCATCCCAACAGGGTCAAACATGGCAGCCAGAGGTCCCAGGGGAACAGGAAAGAGCCAAGGTGACGAGATGAAGGAAATGTTCGCCCAGTTTCTGGAGGACATCAAGAGTGAGATGCAAGAAATGATGCAGGAAATGAAGAACGAAATAGGCAACCTGAAAAGAGAGCTGACAGCAGCAAAGGAGGAGATTAGAGCCCTCAAAGAGAATGGTATCGAGGCTGAGAATCAGAAAACCACCCAGGGAGAAGGTGGTAATAGTTTTCTGGATGAGAATGCCACAATAAAAGCAACATTTGCGGAAATACTAAAAAAAAATAACTCTGAAGTAATGACTGCAGTGATGGATGGTGGCCATGAAAGCAGCCACCTCGCAGGAGGCGGCACGCTCCACTAGCCAACTGCTGGAAAGGAACAGATCAGTGGTTGCTGTGGGTATTAAGGAAGCAGGAAGGATCTAATAGGACAGAGTGGAATGACAAGGACAAAGCAGCAGTGAATGAAGTACTAAAGGCACTAGACATGGAAGGGGCTGAGCATAGCATTGAGAAGGTTTTCAGGCTAGGCCGGTACAACAAAGACCGAGACCGAATGATAAAGATAGTGTTTGCAAACGAGAACACAAAAGAGAAGATCCTATCAAGGAAGAGCTTCCCTGAAAAACGTGGGAAAATTAAAAAATGTATTCCTCCAGAGAGACATGACAAGGGAGGAGAGAGCCTGTGGCGGCAGAAGCAAGGAAGAGGCGCAGGGCGAGAGGGGAAAACCAGGAAGTCACAGCTCCCAGCACAACACCCCCAGAGGCGAGGGGGGAACCCACAACCAGCTACCCAGTAACACCAGAAGGGAGGACAACCCCGCCTCCCTCCTCTGCATAGGAAACCCCCCTACCCCAAACTCCTCCCTGCCCCCACTCAAATGTTCAGCCAAATCTCCCTCCCCCCACACCCAATCCCCACCCTTCTACCCCTCCCCTCCTCCCGAGTCCTCCCTCCCCCCCTTTCCTTCCCGTCCTCCCTCCCCTTTCACCCCATACCCTCCCTGTCCCTCCCCCTTCACTGGATCCCCCGCCCCTCATCCCAGTATCCTCTGATAACCCTGTTATCCACCTCACAGGTCCTCACAACCATGGAACAGCCTTCCCCCACCAGCAGAACACTCACCAAGGAGGCGATTTGAGAAGGGACAGAAGAAAGTGAGCCTCAAAGCGATGTACACTAACATAGATGGAATTACAAATAAAGCAAATGAGCTTGGAGAACTGGTACTAGAGGAAAACCCAGACATAATAGCCCTCACAGAAACAAAGATCACGAAAACGATAACAAATGCAGTGTTCCCACAGGACTATTATGTTATGAGGAAAGAGAGGGAAGGAAGAGGTGGGGGTGGTGTAGCTCTGCTGGTAAGAAAAGGCTGGGATTTTGAGGAGATGGATATTCAGGGCTGTGAAGGTTTCAGTGACTACATAGCAGGTACTGTAACAAATGGAGGGAAAAAAATTATAGTCGCAGTCATATATAATCCACCACCAAATGACAGAAGACCTAGACAGGAATATGATAGAAACAACATGGCCACCATTAACATAATAGAAAGAGCAGCTTCTGTTGCTAGCAGGAATGGATATGGAATACTAATTATGGGAGACTTCAACCATGGGAGATTGGAAGAACAGAGACCCGCATGGAGGACCAGAAACATGGAGAGCTAAGCTGCTGGACGTGGCAACAAGAAACTTTCTAAGCCAGCACACCAAAGAACCAACAAGAATGAGAGAGAAGATGAACCAGCAATGCTTGATTTGATATTTACCCTAAATGAATGGGATATAAGGGAAGTTAAGATGGAAGCGCCCTTGGGAATGAGTGACCACAGTGTATTGAACTTTGAGTACTTGGTAGAGCTAGGACTTATCTCCCCCAAAAAAGAACTAGGAATCAAAAGGCTGGCATACCGAAAGGGGAATTATGAACAGATGAGAAGTTTCCTAAGTGAAATACCTTAGGACACAAACCTCAGAGACAAGTCTGTACAGGGTATGATGGACTATGTTACCCAAAAGTGTCAGGAGGCAGTAAACAGGTTCATCCCGGACCCAAAGGAAAAATCCGAGAAGCAACAGAAGAATCCATGGTATAATAGGGCATGTATCGAAGCGAAGAAACTGAACAAAAAGGCGTGGAGGAACTTCCGGAATAACAGAACACCAGAAAGCAGAGAGAGATACCAGAGAACCAGGAATGAGTACGTCAGGGTGAGAAGAGAAGCAGAGAAAATTTTTTGAAAATGATATAGCAAACAAAGCCAAGACTGAACCAAAGCTACTCCTACAGTCACATCAGAAGGAAAACAACAGTGAAAGAACAGGTATTGAAACTTAGAACAGGCGAGGACAGGTATACAGAGAATGACAGAGAGGTGTGTGAGGAACTCAACAAGAGGTTCCAGGAGGATCTTCACAATAGAACAGGGTGAGGTCACTGTGCTAGGAGAAAGGGAGGTAAACCAGGCGGCCTTGGAGGAGTTCGAAATTACGAGAGAGGAGGTCAAGAGACACCTGCTGGATCTGGATGTTAGAAAGGCTGTTGGTCCAGATGGGATCTCACCATGGGTACTGAAAGAGTGTGCAGAGGCACTGTGCTTGCCACTCTCCATAGTGTATAGTAAGTCACTAGAGACGGGAGACCTACCAGAAATATGGAAGACGGCGAATGTGGTCCCAATATACAAAAAGGGCGACAGACAAGAGGCACTGAACTACAGGCCAGTGTCCTTGACGTGTATACCATGCAAGGTGATGGAGAAGATCGTGAGAAAAAACCTGGTAACACATCTGGAGAGAAGGGACTTCGTGACAAATCGCCAACATGGATTCAGGGAGGGTAAATCTTGCCTTACAGGCTTGATAGAATTCTACGATCAGGTGACACAGATTAAGCAAGAAAGAGAGGGCTGGGCGGACTGCATTTTCTTGGATTGTCGGAAAGCCTTTGACACAGTACCGCATAAGAGGCTGGTACATAAGCTGGAGAGACAGGCAGGTGTAGCTGGTAAGGTGCTCCAGTGGATAAGGGAGTATCTAAGCAATAGGAAGCAGAGAGTTACGGTGAGGGGTGAGACCTCCGATTGGCGTGAAGTCACCAGTGGAGTCTCACAGGGCTCTGTACTCGGTCCTATCTTGTTTCTGATATATGTAAATGATCTCCCGGAGGGTATCGATTCATTTCTCTCAATGTTTGCGGACGATGCTAAAATTATGAGAAGGATTAAGACAGAAGAGGACTGTTTGAGGCTTCAAGAAGACCTAGACAAGCTGAAGGAATGGTCGAACAAATGGTTGTTAGAGTTTAACCCAACCAAATGTAATGTAATGAAGATAGGTATAGGGAGCAGGAGGCCAGATACAAGGTATCATCTGGGAGAGGAAATTCTTCAGGAGTCAGAGAAGGAAAAAGACTTGGGGGTTGATATCACACCAGACCTGTCTCCTGCAGCACATATCAAGCGGATAACATCAGCGGCATATGCCAGGCTGGCCAACATACGAACGGCATTCAGAAACTTGTGTAAAGAATCATTCAGAACTTTGTATACCACATATGTCAGGCCAATCCTGGAGTATGCAGCCCCAGCATGGAGTCCATATCTAGTCAAGGATAAGACTAAACTGGAAAAGGTTCAAAGGTTTGCCACCAGACTAGTACCCGAGCTGAGAGGTATGAGCTACGAGGAGAGACTACGGGAATTAAACCTCACTTCGTTGGAAGACAGAAGAGTTAGGGGGGACATGATCACCACATTCAAGATCCTCAAGGGAATCGACAGGGTTGATAAAGACAGGCTGTTTAACACAAGGGGCACACGCACTAGGGGACACAGGTGGAAACTGAGTGCCCCAATGAGCCACAGAGATATTAGAAAGAACTTTTTTAGTGTCAGAGTGGTTGACAAATGGAATGCATTAGGAAGTGATGTGGTGGAGGCTGACTCCATACACAGTTTCAAGTGTAGATATGATAGAGCCCAATAGGCTCAGGAACCTGTTCACCCGTTGATTGACAGTTGAGAGGCGGGACCAAAGAACCAGAGCTCAACCCCCGCAAGCACAACTAGGTGAGTACAAATAGGTGAGTACACTACTACGAATACACACTACTACCACCACCAAACACTACCACCACCTCACACTACCACTACCAAACACTACCACCACACACACTACCACCACCACACGCTGGAACCACCACACACTACCACCACCACACACACTACCACCACCACACATTACCACTACACACACTACCACCACCACACACTGCCACCATCACACACTACCACAACCACCACACACCACCACCACTACCACACAACACTACCTCCACCACCACACACTACCACCACCACACACTTACACCACCTCACTCTGCTACCAATACACACTACAACCACCACCACACACTACCACCACCATCACCACAACACACTACCACCTCCACACACTACCACTACCACACACACTACCACCACCACACACTATCATCACCACACACTACCACCACCACCACACACACTACCACCACCACACACACAACCACCTCCACACACTACCACCACCACACACTACCACCACCAGAAATTACCACCACCACACATTAACACCACCACACACTAACACCACCACACACAATCACAACCACACACTACCACCACCACACACTACCACTACTACATACTACCACCCTCACATACTACCAGCACCAAACACTACCACCACCACAAATTACCACCACCACACATTAACACCTCCACACACCACCACCACCACACACTACCACAACACACACTACCACCACCACACAATAACACCACCACACAATAACACCACCACACACTACCACCACCACACACTACCACCACCACACTACCACACTACCACCACCACACACTATCATCACCACACACTATCATCACCACACACTACCACCACCACCACACACACTACCACCACCATGCACACAACCACCTCCACACACTACCACCACCACATACTACCACCACCACATACTACCAGCACCAAACACTACCACCACCACAAATTACCACCACCACACATTAACACCACCACACACCACCACCACCACCACACACTACCACCACACACACTACCAACACCACAAATTACCACCACAATACACTACCATCAAAACACACTACCACTACACACACTAACACCACCACACACTACCACCACTATACACTACCACCACCACACACTACCACCACCACACACTACTACCACTATACACTACAACCACCACACACTACCACCACCACACACTACCACGACAACACACTACCACCACCACACACTACCACCACCACACACTTCCAACACACTCACTACCACCACCACACACTACCACCACAAACACTACAACCACCACACACTACCACCACCACACACTACCACCACCTCACACTACCACGACAACACACTACTACCACACACACTACCACCTTCACACACTGCCACCACCACACACTACCACCACCACCACACACTACCACCACCACACACTTACACCACCTCACACTAAAGATAAAAATGATTAAAAATGAAAATTTTTTAAAGGACTAAAGTGGAAAAGGTTCATAGGTTTACCACCAGACTAGTACCCGAGCTGAGAGGTATGAGCTACGAGGAGAGACTACGGGAATTAAACCTCACTTCGTTGGAAGACAGAAGAGTTAGGGGGGACATGATCACCACAATCAAGATCCTCAAGGGAATCGACAGGGTTGATAAGGACAGGCTGTTTATCACAAGGGGCACACGCACTAGGGGACACAGGTGGAAACTGAGTGCCCCAATGAGCCACAGAGATATTAGAAAGAACTTTTTTAGTGTCAGAGTGGTTGACAAATGGAATGCATTAGGAAGTGATGTGGTGGAGGCTGACTCCATACACAGTTTCAAGTGTAGATATGATAGAGCCCAATAGGCTCAGGAACCTGTTCACCCGTTGATTGACAGTTGAGAGGCGGGACCAAAGAACCAGAGCTCAACCCCCGCAAGCACAACTAGGTGAGTACAAATAGATGAGTACACTACTACGAATACACACTACTACCACCACCAAACACTACCACCACCTTACACTACCACTACCAAACACTACCACCACACACACTACCACCACCACACGCTGCAACTACCACACACTACCACCACCACACACACTACCACCACCACACATTACCACTACACACACTACCACCACCACACACTGCCACCATCACACACTACCACAACCACCACACACCACCACCACTACCACACAACACTACCTCCACCACCACACACTACCACCACCACACACTTACACCACCTCACTCTACTACCAATACACACTACAACCACCACCACACACTACCACCACCATCACCACAACACACTACCACCTCCACACACTACCACTACCACACACACTACCACCACCACACACTATCATCACCATACACTACCACCACCACCACACACACTACCACCACCACACACACAACCACCTCCACACACTACCACCACCACACACTACCACCACCTGAAATTACCACCACCACACATTAACACCACCACACACTAACACCACCACACACTATCACAACCACACACTACCACCACCACACACTACCACTACTACATACTACCACCCTCACATACTACCAGCACCAAACACTACCACCACCACAAATTACCACCACCACACATTAACACCTCCACACACCACCACCACCACACACTACCACAACACACACTACCACACCACCACCACCACACACTACCACAACACACACTACCACCACCACAAATTACCACCACCACACAATAACACCACCACACACTACCACCACCACACACTACCACCACCACACTACCACACTACCACCACCACACACTATCATCACCACACACTATCATCACCACACACTACCACCACCACCACACACACTACCACCACCATGCACACAACCACCTCCACACACTACCACCACCACATTCTACCACCACCACATACTACCAGCACCAAACACTACCACCACCACAAATTACCACCACCTCACATTAACACCACCACACACCACCACACACCACCACCACCACCACACACTACCACTACACACACTAACACCACCACACACTACCACCACTATACACTACCACCACCACACACTACCACCACCACACACTACTACCACTATACACTACAACCACCACACACTACCACCACCACACACTACCACCACCACAAACTACCACCACCACACACACTACCACCTCCACACACTTCCACCACACACTACCACCACACACTATCACTACCACACACTACCACCTCCACATTCTTCCAATACACTCACTACTACCACCACACACTACCACCACACACACTACCACCACAAACACTACCACCACAACACACTACCACCACCACACACTACCAACGTACACACTACCACCACCTTACACTGCCACAACCACACACTATCACCACCACACACTACCACCACCACACACTACCACCACCACACACTACCACCACACACACTACCACCACCACACACTGCCACCACCACACACTACCACCACCACCACACACCACCACCACTACCACCACACACTACCACCACACACTACCACCACCACCACACACCACCACCACTACCACCACACACTACCACCACACACTACCACCACCACACACACTACCACCACCACACACTGCCACCACCACACACTACAACCACCACCACACACCACCACCACTACCACCACACACTACCACCACACACTACCTCCACACACTACCACCACCACACACAATACAACTACACACTTCCTCCACACACTACCTCCACACACTTCCACCACACACTACCACTACACACTACCACCACCACACACTACCACGACAACACACTACCACCACCACACACTACCACCACCACACACTTCCAACACACTCACTACCACCACCACACACTACCACCACAAACACTACAACCACCACACACTACCACCACCACACACTACCACCACCTCACACTACCACGACTACACACTACTACCACACACACCACCACCACCACACACTGCCACTACCACACACTACCACCACCACCACACACTACCACCACCACACACTTACACCACCTCACACTAAAGGAAAAAATGATTAAAATGAATTTTTTTTAAAGGACTAAAGTGGAAAAGGCTCAAAGGTTTACCAGCAGACTAGTTCCCGAGCTGAGAGGTATGAGCTACGAGGAGAGACTACGGGAATTAAACCTCACTTCGTTGGAAGACATAAGAGTTAGGGGGGACATGATCACCACATTCAAGATCCTCAAGGGAATCGACAGGGTTGATAAAGACAGGCTGTTTAACACAAGGGGCACACGCAGTAGGGGACACAGGTGGAAACTGATTGTCCAAATGAGCCACAGAGATATTAGAAAGAACTTTTTTAGTGTCAGAGTGGTTGACAAATGGAATGCATTAGGAAGTGATGTGGTGGAGGCTGACTCCATACACAGTTTCAAGTGTAGATATGATAGAGCCCAATAGGCTCAGGAACCTGTTCACCTGTTGATTGACAGTTGAGAGGCGGGACCAAAGAGCCAGAGCACAACCCCCGCAAGCACAACTAGGTGAGTACAAATAGGTGAGTACACTACTAACAATACACACTACTACCACCAACAAACACTACCACCACCTCACACTACCACTACCACACACTACCACCACCACACGCTGCAACCACCACACACTACCACCACCACACACACTACCACCACCACACATTACCACTACACACACTACCACCACCACACACTGCCACCATCACACACTACCACAACCACCACACACCACCACCACTACCACACAACACTACCTCCACCACCACACACTACCACCACCACACACTTACACCACCTCACTCTAATTCCAATACACACTACTACCACCACCACGCACTACCACCACCATCACAACAACACACTACCACCTCCACACACTACCACTGCCACACACACAACCACCACCACACACTATCATGACCACACACTACCACCACCACCACAAACACTACCACCACCACACACACAACCACCTCCACACACTACCACCACCGCACACTACCACCACTAGAAATTACCACCACCACACATTAACACCACCACACACTAACACCACCACACACTATCACAACCACACACTACCACCACCACACACTACCACTACTACATACTACCACCCTCACATACTACCAGCACCAAACACTACCACCACCACAAATTACCACCACCACACATTAACACCTCCACACACCACCACCACCACACACTACCACAACACACACTAGCACACCACCACCACCACACACTACCACAACACACACTGCCACCACCACAAATTACCACCACCACACAATAACACCACCACACACTACCACCACCACACACTACCACCACCACACTACCACACTACCACCACCACACACTATCATTACCACACACTATCATCACCACACACTACCACCAATACCACACACACTACCACCACCACGCACACAACCACCTCCACACACTACCACCACGAAACACTACCACCACCACAAATTACCACCACCACACATTAACACCACCACACACCACCACCACCACCACACACTACCAACACCACAAATTACCACCACCATACACTACCATCAAAACACACTACCACTAAACACACTACCACTAAACACACTAACACCACCACACACTACCACTATCATACACTAACACCACCACACACTACCACCACCACACACTACCACCACCATACACTACCACCACCACACACTACCACCACCACACACTAGCACTACCAAACACTACCACCACCACACACTACCATCACACACACTACCACCGCCACACACTTCCACCACACACTACCACTGCACACTACTACCACCACACAAAACCACCACACACACTACTACCACCACACACAACCACCACCACACAATACCAACACCACCACACTTTACCACCACCACACAATACCAACTCCACCACACTTTACCACCCCCACACACTACCACCACCACACACTTCCACCACCAAACACTACCACCACACACACTCCCACCACCACACACTACCACCACCACACACTACCACCACCACACACTATCTCTACCATAAACTACCACCACACACTAACATCACCACACACTACCATCACCACACACTACCACCACACACACTAACACCACCATACACTACCACCACCATACACTACCACCACCATACACTACCACCACCAAACACTAACACCACACACACTACCACCACCACACACAACCACCACCACACACTACCACCACCACACATACTACCACCACCACACATTACCACTACACACATTACCACCACCACACACTGCCACCACCACACACGACCACAACTACCACACACCACCACCACTACCACACAACACTACCACCACCACCACACACTACCACCACCACACACTAACACCACCTCACTCTACTACCAATACACACTACTACCACCACCACAAACTACCACCACCATCACCACCACACACTACCAACTCCACACACTACCACCACCACCACACACCACCACCACTACCACCACACACTACCACCACACACTACCACCACCACACACTACCACGACAACACACTACCACCACCACACACACTACCACCACCACACACACAACCACCTCCACACACTACCACCACTACACACTACCACCACCATAAATTACCACCACCACACATTAACACCACCACACACTAACACCACCACACACTATCACAACCACACACTACCACCACCACACACTACCACCACCACATACTACCACCCTCACATACTACCAGCACCAAACGCTACCACCACCACATACTACCACCCTCACATACTACCAGCACCAAACGCTACCACCACCACACTTTAACACCTCTACACACCACCACCACCACACACTAGCACAACACACACTACCACCACCACACATTAACACCACCACACACTACCACCACCACACACTACCATTACCACACTACCACCACCACACACTATCACAACACACACTATCACCACCACACATTAACACCACCACACACTAACACCACCACACACTATCACCACCACACACTATCACCACCACACACTACCACCACCACACACTACCACCACCACATACTACCACCACCACATACTACCAGCACCAAACACTACCACCACCACAAATTACTACCACCACACATTTAACACCACCACACACCACCACCACCACCACACACTACCACCACACACACTACCACCACTACAAATTACCACCACCACAAATTACCACCACCACACACTCACACTACCACCACGACACCCTACCACCACCACACACAATACCACCTCCACACACTTCCACCACACACTACCACCACACACTATCACTACCACACACTACCACCACCACATACTTCCAACACACTCACTACTACAACCACACACTACCACCACACACACAACCACCACAAACACTACCACCACCACACACTACCACCTCACACTATCACTACCACACACCACCACCACCACATACTTCCAACACACTCACTACTACCACCACACACTACCACCACACACACTACCACCACCACACACTACCACCACCACACACTACCACCACCACACACTACCACCACCACACACTATCACCACCACACACTACCACCACCACACACACTACCACCACACACACTACGACCACCACACACTACCACCACCACACACCACCACCACTACCACAAACACACCACCACCACTACCACCACACACTACCACCACACACTACCACCTCCACACACTACCACCACCACACACTACCACCACACACACTACGACCACCACATACTGCCACCACCACACACTACCACCACCACCACCACACACCACCACCACACACTACCACCACCACAAACACACCACCACCACTACCACCACACACTACCACCACACACTACCACCACACACACTACCACCACACACACTACCACCACCACACACTGCCACCACCACACATTACCACCACCACCACACACCACCATCACTACCACCACACACTACCACCACCACCACACACAATACCACTACACACTACCTCCACACACTACCACTACACACTACCACTACACACTACCACCACAACACACTACCACCACACACACTACCACCACCACACACTGCCACCACCACACACTGCCACCACCACCACACACCACCACCACTACCACCACACACTACCACCACACATCACCTCCACACACTACTTCCACACACTTCCACCACACACTACCACCACACACTACCACCACCACACACTACCAATACCACACACTACAACCACCACACACTACCACCACACACACTACCACCACCACACACTACCACCACCACACACTACCACCACCACACACTACCACCACCACACACTACCACCACACACTACCACCACCACACACTACCACCACACACTACCACAACCACACATTAACACCACCACACACTACCACCAGAGGGGAGCTGGTCGGCCGAGCGGACAGCACGCATGGTGATCCTGTGGTCCCGGGTTCAATTCCAGGCGCCGGCGAGAAACAATGGGCAGAGTTTCTTTCAACCTATGCCCCTGTTACCTAGCAGTAAAATAGGTACCTGGGTGTTAGTCAGCTGTCACGGGCTGCTTCCTGGGGATGGAGGCCTGGTCGAGGACCGGGCCGCGGGGACACTAAAAGCCCCGAAATCATCTCAAGATAACCTCAAGATAACCACCACACACTACCACCACCACACTACCACCACCACACACTACCACCATCACACTACCACCACCACACATTACCACCGCCACACACTACCACCACCACCATACACTACCACCACCACCACACACAGCCACCACCACCACCACACACTACCACCACCACCACCACACACTACCACCAACACCACACACTATTACCACCACCACCACACACTATCACCACCACCACACACTACCACCACCAGCACACACTACCACTACCACACACTAACACCACCACACACTACTACCATTACACACTATTACCACCACCACACACTACCACCACCACACACTACCACCACCACACACTACCACCACCACACACACTACCACCACCACACACTACCACCACCACCACACACACTACCACCACCACACACACAACCACCTCCACACACTGCCACCACCACACACTACCGCCACCAGAAATTACCACCACCACACACTACCACCACCACACTCTACCACCACCACATACTACCACCACCACACATTAACACCACCACACACACTACCACCACACACACTACCACCACCACAAATTACCACCACCACAAATTTCCACCACCACACACTACCATCAAAACACACTACCACCACACACACTAACACCACCACGCACTACCACCACTATACACTACCACCACCACACACTACCACCACCACACACTTCCACCACTACACACTACCACCACACACACTACTACCACCACACATTTCCACCACACACTACCACCATACACTACCACCTTCACACACTACCACCACCACACACTACCACCACACACTACCACCACACACTACCACCACACACACTAACACCACCACCCGCTACCACCACTATACACTACCACCACCACACACTACCACCACCACACACTTACACCACCATACATTTCAACCACTACACATTTCCACCACACACTACCACCATACACTACCACCACCACACACTACCACCACCACACACTTCCAACACACTCACTACCACCACCACACACTACCACCACAAACACTACCAACACCACAAATTACCACCACCATACACTACCATCAAAACACACTACCACTACACACACTAACACCACCACACACTACCATCACTATACACTACCACCACCACACACTACCACCACCACACACTACTACCACTATACACTACCACCACCACACACTACCACCATCACACACTACCACCACCACACCCTACCACCACCACACACACTACCACCTCCACACACTTCCACCACACACTACCACCACACACTATCACTACCACACACTACCACCACCACATACTTCCAATACACTCACTACTACCACCACACACTACCACCACACACACTACCACCACAAACACTACCACCACCACACACTACCACCACCACACACTACCACCACCACACACTACCAACGTACACACTACCACCACCTTACACTGCCACCACCACACACTATCACCACCACACACTACCACCACCACACACTACCACCACCACACACTACCACCACACACACTACCACCACCACACACTGCCACCACCATACACTACCACCACCACCACACACCACCACCACTACCACCACACACTACCACCACACACTACCACGACCACCACACACCACCACCACTACCACCACACACTACCACCGCCACTACCACCACACACTACCACCACCACCACACACCACCACCACTACCACCACACACTACCACCACACACTACCACCACCACACACACTACCACCACCACACACTACCACTACCACACACACAACCACCTCCACACACTACCACCACCACACACTACCGCCACCAGAAATTACCACCACCACACATTAACACCACCACACACTACCACCACCACACTCTACCACCACCACATACTACCACCACCACACATTAACACCACCACACACACTACCACCACACACACTACCACCACCACAAATTACCACCACCACAAATTTCCACCACCACACACTACCATCAAAACACACTACCACCACACACACTAACACCACCACGCACTACCACCACTATACACTACCACCACCACACACTACCACCACCACACACTTCCACCACTACACACTACCACCACACACACTACTACCACCACACATTTCCACCACACACTACCACCATACACTACCACCATCACACACTACCACCACCACACACTACCACCACACACTACCACCACACACTACCACCACACACTACCACCACACACTACCACCACACACACTAACACCACCACCCGCTACCACCACTATACACTACCACCACCACACACTACCACCACCACACACTTACACCACCATACATTTCAACCACTACACATTTCCACCACACACTACCACCATACACTACCACCACCACACACTACCACCACCACACACTTCCAACACACTCACTACCACCACCACACACTACCACCACAAACACTACCAACACCACAAATTACCACCACCATACACTACCATCAAAACACACTACCACTACACACACTAACACCACCACACACTACCATCACTATACACTACCACCACCACACACTACCACCACCACACACTACTACCACTATACACTACCACCACCACACACTACCACCATCACACACTACCACCACCACACCCTACCACCACCACACACACTACCACCTCCACACACTTCCACCACACACTACCACCACACACTATCACTACCACACACTACCACCACCACATACTTCCAATACACTCACTACTACCACCACACACTACCACCACACACACTACCACCACTACCACCACCACACACTACCACCACCACACACTACCACCACCACACACTACCAACGTACACACTACCACCACCTTACACTGCCACCACCACACACTATCACCACCACACACTACCACCACCACACACTACCACCACCACACACTACCACCACACACACTACCACCACCACACACTGCCACCACCATACACTACCACCACCACCACACACCACCACCACTACCACCACACACTACCACCACACACTACCACGACCACCACACACCACCACCACTACCACCACACACTACCACCGCCACTACCACCACACACTACCACCACCACCACACACCACCACCACTACCACCACACACTACCACCACCACACACACTACCACCACCACACACTACCACTACCACACACACAACCACCTCCACACACTACCACCACCACACACTACCACCACCAGAAATTACCAACACCACACATTAACACCACCACACACTAACACCACCACACACTATCACAACCACACACTACCACCACCACACACTACCACTACTACATACTACCACCCTCACATACTACCAGCACCAAACACTACCACCACCACAAATTACCACCACCACACATTAACACCTCCACACACCACCACCACTACACACTACCACAACACACACTACCACACCACCACCACCACACACTACCACAACACACACTACCACCACCACAAATTACCACCACCACACAATAACACCAGCACACACTACCACCACCACACACTACCACCACCACACTACCACACTACCACCACCACACACTATCATCACCACACACTATCATCACCACACACTATCATCACCACACACTACCACCACCACCACACACACTACCACCACCATGCACACAACCACCTCCACACACTACCACCACCACACACTACCACCACCACATACTACCAGCACCAAACACTACCACCACCACAAATTACCACCACCACACATTAACACCACCACACACCACCACCACCACCACACACTACCACCACACACACTACCAACACCACAAATTACCACCACCATACACTACCATCAAAACACACTACCACTACACACACTAACACCACCACACACTACCACCACTATACACTACCACCACCACACACTACCACCACCACACACTACTACCACTATACACTACAACCACCACACACTACCACCACCACACACTACCACCACCACACCCTACCACCACCACACACACTACCACCTCCACACACTTCCACCACACACTACCACCACACGCTATCACTAACACACACTACCACCACCACATACTTCCAATACACTCACTACTACCACCACACACTACCACCACAATCTATCACTACTACACACTACCACCACCACATACTTCCAATACACTCACTACCACCACCACACACTACTACCACTATACACTACCACCACCACACACTACCACCACCACACACTACCACCACCACACCCTACCACCACCACACACACTACCACCTCCACACACTTCCACCACACACTACCACCACACACTATCACTACCACACACAACCACCACCACATACTTCCAATACACTCACTACTACCACCACACACTACCACCACACACACTACCACCACAAACACTACCACCACAACACACTACCACCACCACACACTACCAACGTACACACTACCACCACCTTACACTGCCACAACCACACACTATCACCACCACACACTACCACCACCACACACTACCACCACCACACACTACCACCACACACACTACCACCACCACACACTGCCACCACCACACACTACCACCACCACCACACACCACCACCACTACCACCACACACTACCACACACCACCACCACTACCACCACACACTACCACCACACACTACCACCACCACACACACTACCACCACCACACACTGCCACCACCACACACTACCACCACCACCACACACCACCACCACTACCACCACACACTACCACCACACACTACCTCCACACACTACCACCGCTACACACTTCCTCCACACACTACCTCCACACACTTCCACCACACACTACCACTACACACTACCACCACCACACACTACCACGACAACACACTACCACCACCACACACTACCACCACCACACACTTCCAACACACTCACTACCACCACCACACACTACCACAACACACACTACCACCAACACAAATTACCACCACCACACAATAACACCAGCACACACTACCACCACCACACACTACCACCACCACACTACCACACTACCACCACCACACACTATCATCACCACACACTATCATCACCACACACTACCACCACCACACTACCACACTACCACCACCACACACTACCACCACCACACTACCACACAACCACCTCCACACACTACCACCACCACACACTACCACCACCACATACTACCAGCACCAAACACTACCACCACCACAAATTACCACCACCACACATTAACACCACCACACACCACCACACACCACCACCACCACCACACACTACCACCACACACACTACCAACACCACAAATTACCACCACCATACACTACCATCAAAACACACTACCACTACACACACTAACACCACCACACACTACCACCACTATACACTACAACCACCACACACTACCACCACCACACACTACCACCACCACACCCTACCACCACCACACACACTACCACCTCCACACACTTCCACCACACACTACCACCACACGCTATCACTACCACACACTACCACCACCACATACTTCCAATACACTCACTACTACCACCACACGCTACCACCACAATCTATCACTACTACACACTACCACCACCACATACTTCCAATACACTCACTACCACCACCACACACTACTACCACTATACACTACCACCACCACACACTACCACCACCACACACTACCACCACCACACCCTACCACCACCACACACACTACCACCTCCACACACTTCCACCACACACTACCACCACACACTATCACTACCACACACAACCACCACCACATACTTCCAATACACTCACTACTACCACCACACACTACCACCACAACACACTACCACCACCACACACTACCAACGTACACACTACCACCACCTTACACTGCCACAACCACACACTATCACCACCACACACTACCACCACCACACACTACCACCACCACACACTACCACCACACACACTACCACCACCACACACTGCCACCACCACACACTACCACCACCACCACACACCACCACCACTACCACCACACACTACCACCACACACTACCACCACCACCACACACCACCACCACTACCACCACACACTACCACCACACACTACCACCACCACACACACTACCACCACCACACACTGCCACCACCACACACTACCACCACCACCACACACCACCACCACTACCACCACACACTACCACCACACACTACCTCCACACACTACCACCGCTACACACAATACAACTACACACTTCCTCCACACACTACCTCCACACACTTCCACCACACACTACCACTACACACTACCACCACCACACACTACCACGACAACACACTACCACCACCACACACTTCCAACACACTCACTACCACCACCACACACTACCACCACAAAACACTACAACCACCACACACTACCACCACCACACACTACCACCGCCTCACACTACCACGACTACACACTACTACCACACACACTACCACCACCACACACTGCCACTACCACACACTACCACCACCACCACACACTACCACCACCACACACTTACACCACCTCACACTAAAGGAAAAAATGATTAAAATGAATTTTTTTTAAAGGACTAAAGTGGAAAAGGTTCAAAGGTTTACCAGCAGACTAATACCCGAGCTGAGAGGTATGAGGTACGAGGAGAGACTACGGGAATTAAACCTCACTTCGTTGGAAGACAGAAGAGTTAGGGGGGATATGATCACCACATTCAAGATCCTCAAGGGAATCGACAGGGTTGATAAAGACAGGCTGTTTAACACAAGGGGCACACGCACTAGGGGACACAGGTGGAAACTGATTGTCCAAATGAGCCGCAGAGATATTAGAAAGAACTTTTTTAGTGTCAGAGTGCTTGACAAATGGAATGCATTAGGAAGTGATGTGGTGGAGGCTGACTCCATACACAGTTTCAAGTGTAGATATGATAGAGCCCAATAGGCTCAGGAACATGTTCACCTGTTGATTGACAGTTGAGAGGCGGGACCAAAGAGCCAGAGCACAACCCCCGCAAGCACAACTAGGTGAGTACAAATAGGTAAGTACACTACTAACAATACACACTACTACCACCACCAAACACTACCACCACCTCACACTACCACTACCACACACTACCACCACACACACTACCACCACCACACGCTGCAACCACCACACACTACCACCACCACACACACTACCACCACCACACATTACCACTACACACACTACCACCACCACACACTGCCACCATCACACACTACCACAACCACCACACACCACCACCACTACCACACAACACTACCTCCACCACCACACACTACCACCACCACACACTTACACCACCTCACTCTACTACCAATACACACTACTACCACCACCACACACTACCACCACCATCACAACAACACACTACCACCTCCACACACACAACCACCACCACACACTATCATGACCACACACTACCACCACCACCACACACACTACCACCACCACACACACAACCACCTCCACACACTACCACCACCAAACACTACCACCACCACAAATTACCACCACCACACATTAACACCACCACACACCACCACCACCACCACACACTACCACCACACACACTACCAACACCACAAATTACCACCACCATACACTACCATCAAAACACACTACCACTACACACACTAACACCACCACACACTTCCACTATCATACACTAACACCACCACACAGTACCACCACCATACACTACCACCACCACACACTACCACCACCACACACTAGCACTACCAAACACTACCACCACCACACACTACCATCACACACACTACCACCGCCACACACTTCCACCACACACTACCACTGCACACTACTACCACCACACAAAACCACCACACACACTACTACCACCACACACAACCACCACCACACAATACCAACACCACCACACACAACCACCACCACACAATACCAACTCCACCACACTTTACCACCCCCACACACTACCACCACCACACAGTTCCACCACCAAACACTACCACCACACACACTCCCACCACCACACACTACCACCACCACACACTACCACCACCACACACTATCACTACCATACACTACCACCACACACTAACATCACCACACACTACCATCACCACACACTAACACCACACACACTAACACCACCATACACTACCACCACCATACACTACCACCACCATACACTACCACCACCAAACACTAACACCACACACACTACCACCACCACACACTACCACCACCACACACTACCACCACCACACATACTACCACCACCACACATTACCACTACACACATTACCACCACCACACACTGCCACCACCACACACTACCACAACTACCACACACCACCACCACTACCACACAACACTACCACCACCACCACACACTACCACCACCACACACTAACACCACCTCACTCTACTACCAATACACACTACTACCACCACCACAAACTACCACCACCATCACCACCACACACTACCACCTCCACACACTACCACCACCACCACACACCACCACCACTACCACCACACACTACCACCACACACTACCTCCACACACTACCACCACCACACATACTACCACCACCACACATTACCACTACACACATTACCACCACCACCCACTGCCACCACCACACACTTCCACAACTACCACACAAAACCACCACTACCACACAACACTACCACCACCACCACACACTACCACCACCACACACTAACACCACCTCACTCTACTACCACTACACACTACCACCACCACACACTACCACGACAACACACTACCACCACCACACACACTACCACCACCACACACACAACCACCTCCACACACTACCACCACTACACACTACCACCACCATAAATTACCACCACCACACATTAACACCACCACACACTATCACAACCACACACTACCACCACCACACACTACCACCACCACATACTACTACCCTCACATACTACCAGCACCAAACGCTACCACCACCACACTTTAACACCTCCACACACCACCACCACCACACACTACCACAACACACACTACCACCACCACACATTAACACCACCACACACTACCACACACTACCATTACCACACTACCACCACCACACACTACCACAACACACACTACCACCACCACACATTAACACCATTACACACTAACACCACCACACACTATCACCACCACACACTATCACCACCACACACTACCACCACCACACACTACCTCCACCACATACTACCACCACCACATACTTCCAGCACCAAACACTACCACCACCACAAATTACTACCACCACACATTTAACACCACCACACACCACCACCTCCACCACACACTACCACCACACACACTACAACCACTACAAATTACCACCACCACAAATTACCACCACCACACACTCACACTACCACCACCACACACTACCACCACCACACCCTGCCACCACCACACACAATACCACCTCCAGACACTTCCACCACACACTACCACCACACACTATCACTACCACAAACTACCACCACCACATACTTCCAACACACTCACTACTACCACCACACACTACCACCACACACACTACCACCACAAACACTACCACCACCACACACTACCACCACACACTATCACTACCACACACTACCACCACCACATACTTCCAACACACTCACTACTACCACCACACACTACCACCACCACACACTACCACCACCACACACTACCACCACCACACACTACCACCACCACACACTACCACCACCACACTGTTACGGCCCTCTCGGGACGCAACAGGGTTCTCACTCTGATGTAGTTAGAGGAAGATATATATCCGGCCCCAAGCCAGTAGAGGCTATCAAGGGATGCGATCCGTGACGCAAGTAACTTAAAGGGAGTAGGGAAAGAAAGGTAAGAACTTAATATAATATAATATAACCTTCACCATTTAAATATATAAAAGTAAAACGTACACAAGGGGGAGGGGTATTAACACTGTACAGGGGAAATACACAGTGGTCTTCTGCTGGAGACTATGGATCCTTGAAGCTAGGTGCTGAGTCCGCGGTGCTTTCTTCGTGGCCTCAAGACGTGTCCTCTGAGAACGCCGAGTCTACCCTGGCCACAGGTCAGCCACAACACAGGTCCACTGGGGGCACCGTCGTGGAGGCCGTCAACCACACGTCCAGCAGGTCTGCTGGCAGGTACTGAGCCACCAAGGCTGGTACGGCCACTCCACGAACGATAAAAGGGGTACGCCCTAGACAGGAGTCTCGTGTGATATCACCAATCACCCTCCTGTCCTCAATACCCCAGTGGATTATCGTCTCCAACCGTCGGTCCCGGGTAAATCCTTCCACTGCCACTCCACTGGCAGGCTTAACACACCACAGTGTTCTTCCGGGGGGACGACGTCACGACAGCTGCAGCAAACTTCACTGTATGGAGACTGGCTGCCTCGGGTAGACTGACTTCACCTTCAACACAGTGGTCCCAGGTTGGCTCTGTAAGCAGACACGTCATTAATAACCGGGACACTAATACACCACACTCACAGGCTCAGATACAAACGCCCGACATATCCACTCCCTAGATGGCGCTGTCGTCGGAGCACCACCTCACCAGAGGTCAGGAGCGGCGGTGTTTGAGCGCTGAACCAGACTGGAAACTGGTCCTCGAGGCCAGTACACGCTGTCCTCACTAGGTGTCGTCGTTCGTTTGGCGGGGGTTTCGGGAGCTGACCCACAGATGGCGTGTTTGTCACTGCTCCAGGCTCGGACGTTGGATCCGGGTTCGTAACACACACACACTACCACCACACACACTACCACCACCACACACCACCACCACTACCACAAACACACCACCACCACTACCACCACACACTACCACCACACACTACCACCACACACTACCACCACCACACACTACCACCACACACACTACGACCACCACATACTGCCACCACCACACACTACCACCACCACCACCACACACCACCACCACACACTACCACCACCACAAACACACCACCACCACTACCACCACACACTGCCACCACCACACATTACCACCACCACCACACACCACCATCACTACCACCACACACTACCACCACCACACACAATACCACTACACACTACCTCCACACACTACCACTACACACTACCACTACACACTACCACCACCACACACTACCACCACACACACTACCACCACCACACACTGCCACCACCACACACTACCACCACCACCACACACCACCACCACTACCACCACACACTACCACCACACATCACCTCCACACACTACTTCCACACACTTCCACCACACACTACCACCACACACTACCACCACCACACACTACCAATACCACACACTACAACCACCACACACTACCACCACACACACTACCACCACCACACACTACCACCACCACACACTACCACCACCACACACTACCACCACACACTACCACAACCACACATTAACACCACCACACACTACCACCAGAGGGGAGCTGGTCGGCCGAGCGGACAGCACGCACGGTGATCCTGTGGTCCCGGGTTCAATCCCAGGCGCCGGCGAGAAACAATGGGCAGAGTTTCTTTCAACCTATGCCCCTGTTACCTAGCAGTAAAATAGGTACCTGGGTGTTAGTGAGCTGTCACGGGCTGCTTCCTGGGGATGGTGGCCTGGTCGAGGACCGGGCCGCGGGGACACTAAAAGCCCCGAAATCATCTCAAGATAACCTGAAGATAACCACCACACACTACCACCACCACACTACCACCACCACACACTACCACCACCACACTACCACCACCACACATTACCACCACCACACACTACCACCACCACCATACACTACCACCACCACCACACACAGCCACCACCACACACTACCACCACCACCACCACACACTACCACCAACACCACACACTATTACCACCACCACCACACACTATCACCACCACCACACACTACCACCACCAGCACACACTACCACCACCACACACTAACACCACCACACACTACTACCATTACACACTATTACCACCACCACACACTACCACCACCACACACTACCACCACCACACACACTACCACCACCACACACTCCCACCACCACCACACACACTACCACCACCACACACACAACCACCTCCACACACTGCCACCACCACACACTACCGCCACCAGAAATTACCACCACCACACATTAACACCACCACACACTACCACCACCACACACTACCACCACCACATACTACCACCACCACACATTAACACCACCACACACACTACCACCACCACAAATTACCACCACCACAAATTTCCACCACCACACACTACCATCAAAACACACTACCACCACACACACTAACACCGCCACACACTACCACCACTATACACTACCACCACCACACACTACCACCACCACACACTTCCACCACTACACACTACCACCACCACACACTACCACCACCACACACTTACACCACTTCACACTAAAGGAAAAAATGATTAAAAATGAGAATTATTTAAAGGACTAAAGTGGAAAAGGTTCAAAGGTTTACCAGCAGACTAGTACCCGAGCTGAGAGGTATGAGCTACGAGGAGAGACTACGGGAATTAAACCTCACTTCGTTGGAATACAGAAGAATTAGGGGGGACATGATTACCACATTCAAGATCCTCAAGGGAATCGACAGGGTTGATAAAGACAGGCTGTTTAACACAAGGGGCACACGCACTAGGGGACACAGGTGGAAACTGATTGTCCAAATGAGCCACAGAGATATTAGAAAGAACTTTTTTAGTGTCAGAGTGGTTGACAAATGGAATGCATTAGGAAGTGATGTGGTGGAGGCTGACTCCATACACAGTTTCAAGTGTAGATATGATAGAGCCCAATAGGCTCAGGAACCTGTTCACCTGTTGATTGACATTTGAGAGGCGGGACCAAAGAGCCAGAGCTCAACCCCCGCAAGCACAACTAGGTGAGTACACTACTACCAATACACACTACTACCACCACCAAACACTACCACAACCTCACACTACCACTACCACACACTACCACCACACACACTACCACCACCACACGCTGCAACCACCACACACTACCTCCACCACACACACTACCACCACCACACATTACCACTACACACACTATACCACCACCACACACTGCCACCATCACACACTACCACAACCACCACACACCACCACCACTACCACACAACACTACCTCCACCACCACACACTACCACCACCACACACTATCACCACCACACACTACCACCACCACATACTACCACCACCACATACTACCAGGACCAAACTCTACCACCATCACAAATTACCACCACCACACATTAACACCACCACACACCACCACCACCACCACACACTACCACCACACACACTACCAACACCACAAATTACCACCACCATACACTACCATCAAAACACACTATCACTACACACACTAACACCACCACACACTACCACCACTATACACTACCACCACCACACACTACCACCACCACACACTACTACCACTATACACTACCACCACCACACACTACCACCACCACACACTACCACCACCACACCCTACCACCACCACACACACTACCACCTCCACACACTTCCACCACACACTACCACCACACACTATCACTACCACACACTACCACCACCACACACTACCACCACCACATACTACCACCACCACACATTAACACCACCACACACAATACCACCACACACACTACCACCACCACAAATTACCACCACCACAAATTTCCACCACCACACACTACCATCAAAACACACTACCACCACACACACTAACACCACCACACACTACCATCACTATACACTACCACCACCACACACTACCACCACCACACACTTCCACCACTACACACTACCACCACACACACTACTACCACCACACATTTCCACCACACACTACCACCATACACTACCACCATCACACACTACCACCACCACACACTACCACCACACACTACCACCACACACTACCACCACACACTACCACCTCACACACTAACACCACCACCCACTACCACCACTATACACTACCACCACCACACACTACCACCACCACACACTTACACCACCATACATTTCAACCACCACACATTTCCACCACACACTACCACCATACACTACCACCACCACACACTACCACCACCACACACTTCCAACACACTCACTACCACCACCACACACTACCACCACAAACACTACCAACACCACAAATTACCACCACCATACACTACCATCAAAACACACTACCACTACACACACTAACACCACCACACACCACCACACACTACCACCACTATACACTACCACCACCACACACTACCACCACCACACACTACTACCACTATACACTACCACCACCACACACTACCACCAGCACACACTACCACCACCACACCCTCCCACCACCTCACACACTACCACCTCCACACACTTCCACCACACACTACCACCACACACTATCACTACCACACACTACCACCACCACATACTTCCAATACACTCACTACTACCACCACACACTACCACCACACACACTACCACCACAAACACTACCACCACCACACACTACCACCACCACACACTACCACCACCACACACTACCAACGTACACACTACCACCACCTTACACTGCCACCACCACACACTATCACCACCACACACTACCACCACTACACACTACCACCACCACACACTACCACCACACACCACCACCACTACCACCACACACTACCACCACACACTACCACCACCACACACTACCAACGTACACACTACCACCACCTTACACTGCCACCACCACACACTATCACCACCACACACTACCACCACCACACACTACCACCACCACACACTACCACCACACACCACCACCACTACCACCACACACTACCACCACACACTACCACCACCACCACACACCACCACCACTACCACCACACACTACCACCCAACACTACCACCACCACACACACTACCACCACCACACACTGCCACCACCACACACTACCACCACCACCACACACCACCACCACTACCACCACACCCTACCACCACACACTACCTCCACACACTACCACCACCACATACAATACCACTACACACTCCCTCCACACACTACCTCCACACACTTCCACCACACACTACCACTACACACTACCACCACCACACACTACCACGACAACACACTACCACCACCACACACTACCACCACCACACACTACCACCAGCACACACTACCACCACCACACACTTCCAACACACTCACTACCACCACCACACACTACCACCACAAACACTACAACCACCACACACTACCACCACCACACACTACCACCACCACACACTACCAACGTACACACTACCACCACCTTACACTGCCACCACCACACACTATCACCACCACACACTACCACCACCACACACTACCACCACCAATCACTACCACCACACACACTACCACCACCATACACTGCCACCACCACACACTACCACCACCACCACACACCACCACCACTACCACCACACATTACCACCACATACTACCACCACCACCACACACCACCACCACTACCACCACACACTACCACCACACACTACCACCACCACACACACTACCATCACCACACACTGCCACCACCACACACTACCACCACCACCACACACCACCACCACTACCACCACACACTACCACCACCACCACACACCACCACCACTACCACAACACACTACCACCACACACTACCTCCACACACTACCACCACCACACACAATACCACTACACACTACCTCCACACACTACCTCCACACACTTCCACCACACACTACCACTACACACTACCACCACCACACACTACCACGACAACACACTACCACCACCACACACTACCACCACCACACCACTACCACTACAGTGCCACACAAGAGGCTAGTGCGAAAGTTGGAGATGCAGGCTGGAGTGAGAGGGAAGGTACTCCGGTGGATAGAGGAATACCTAAGCAACAGGAGACAACGAGTCTGTGTAAGGGGTGAGGTCTCAGATTGGCGAGACGTCACAAGTGGAGTCCCGCAGGGGTCAGTCCTTGGACCTATACTGTTTCTGGTATATGTAAATGATCTCCCAGAGGGTATAGATTCGTTCCTCTCAATGTTTGCCGACGATGCAAAAATTATGAGGAGGATTGAAACAGAGGATGATAGTAGGAGGCTACAAGATGACCTGGATAGACTGAGTGAATGGTCCAACAAATGGATGTTGAAGTTCAACCCGAGTAAATGCAAAGTAATGAAACTAGGCAGTGGAAACAGGAGGCCAGGCACAGGATACAGAATAGGAGATGAAGTACTTAATGAAACAGACAGAGAGAAAGATCTAGGAGTTGATATCACACCAAACCTGTCTCCTGAAGCCCACATAAAGAGAATAACGTCTGCGGCATATGCGAGGCTGGCTAACATCAGAACGGCGTTCAGGAACCTGTGTAAGGAATCATTCAGAATCTTGTACACCACATATGTAAGACCAATCCTGGAGTATGCGGCCCCAGCATGGAGCCCGTACCTTGTCAAGCACAAGACGAAGCTGGAAAAAGTCCAAAGGTATGCTACTAGACTAGTCCCAGAACTAAGAGGCATGAGTTATGAGGAAAGGCTGCGGGAATTGCACCTCACGACACTGGAAGACAGAAGAGTAAGGGGGGACATGATCACAACCTACAAAATCCTCAGGGGAATCGACCGGGTAAACAAGGACGAACTTTTCAACACTGGTGGGACGCGAACAAGGGGACACAGGTGGAAGCTGAGTACCCAAATGAGCCACAGAGACGTTAGAAAGAACTTTTTCAGTGTCAGAGTAGTTAGCAAATGGAATGCATTAGGAAGTGATGTGGTGGAGGCTGACTCCATTCACAGTTTCAAATGTAGATATGATAGAGCCCAATAGGCTCAGGAATCTGTACACCAGTTGATTGACGGTTGAGAGGCGGGACCAAAGAGCCAGAGCTCAACCCCCGCAAGCACAATTAGGTGAGTACAATTAGGTGAGTACACACTTCCAACACACTCACTACCACCACCACACACTACCACCACAAACACTACAACCACCACACACTACCACCACCACACACTACCACCACCTCACACTACCACGACTACACACTACTACCACACACACTACCACCACCACACACTGCCACCACCACACACTACCACCACCACCACACACTACCACCACCACACACACCACCTCACACTAAAGGAAAAAATGATTAAAAATGAAATTTTTTTAAAGGACTAAAGTGGAAAAGGTACAAAGGTTTACCAGCAAACTAGTACCCGAGCTGAGAGGTATGAGCTACGAGGAGAGACTTCGGGAATTAAACCTCACATCGTTGGAAGACAGAAGAGTTAGGGGGGACATGATCACCACATTCAAGATCCTCAAGGGAATCGACAGGGTTGATAAAGACAGGCTGTTTAACACAAGGGGCACACGCACTAGGGGACACAGGTGGAAACTGATTGTCCAAATGAGCCACAGAGATATTAGAAAGAACTTATTTAGAGTCAGAGTGGTTGACAAATGGAATGCATTAGGAAGTGATGTGGTGGAGGCTGACTCCATACACAGTTTCAAGTGTAGATATGATAGAGCCCAATAGGCTCAGGAACCTGTTCACCTGTTGATTGACAGTTGAGAGGCGGGACCAAAGAGCCAGAGCTCAACCCCCGCAAGCACAACTAGGTGAGTACACTACTACCAATACACACTACTACCACCACCAAACACTACCACCACCTCACACTACCACTACCACACACTACCACCACACACACTACCACCACCACTCGCTGCAACCACCACACACTACCACCACCACACACTGCCACCATCACACACTACCACAACCACCACACACCACCACCACTACCACACAACACTACCTCCACCACCACACACTACCACCACCACACACTTACACCACCTCACTCTACTACCAATACACACTACTACCACCACCACACACTACCACCACCACACACTACCACTACCACACACACTACCACCACCACACACTATCATCACCACACACTACCACCACCACCACACACACTACCACCACCACACACACAACCACCTCCACACACTACAACCACCACACACTACCACCACCAGAAATTACCACCACCACACATTAACACCACCACACACTAACACCACCACACACTATCACAACCACACACTACCACCACCACACACTACCACCACTACATACTACCACCCTCACATACTACCAGCACCAAGCACTACCACCACCACAAATTACCACCACCACACATTAACACCACCACACACTAACACCACCACACACTATCACAACCACACACTACCACCACCACTACACTACCACCACCAGAAATTACCATCACCACACATTAACACCACCACAGAATAACACCACCACACACTACCACCACCACACACTACCACCACCACACTACCACCACCACACACTACCACCACCACACTACCACCACCACACACTACCACCACCACACTACCTCCACCACACACTATCATCACCACACACTATCATCACCACACACTACCACCACCACCACACACACTACCACCACCACACACTATCATCACCACACACAATCATCAATACACACTACCACCACCACCACACACACTACCACCACCATGCACACAACCACCTCCACACACTACCACCACCACATACTACCACCACCAGAAATTACCACCACCACACACTAACACCACCACACAATATCACCACCACACACTAACACCACCACACACTACCACCACTATATACTACCACCACCACACACCAACACCACCACACACTACCACCACTATACACTACCACCACCACACACTACCACCACCACACACTACCACCACTATACACTACCACCACCACACACTACCAACACCACACACAACCACCACCACACACCACCACCACTACCACCACACACTACCACCACACACTACCTCCACACACTATCACCACCACACACAATACCACTACACACTACCTCCACACACTACCTCCACACACTTCCACCACACACTACCACTACACACTACCACCACCACACACTACCACGACAACACACTACCACCACCACACACTACCACCACCACACACTACCAATACCACACACTACAACCACCACACACTACCACCACACACACTACCACCACCACACACAACCACCACCACACACTACCACCACCACACACTACCACCACACACTACCACAACCACACATTACCACCACCACACACTACCACCACACACTACCACAACTACACATTACCACCACCACACACTACTATCAAAACACACTACCACCACACACACTAACACCACCACACACTACCACCACCACAAACTACCACCACCACACACTACCACCACACACACTACCACCACCACACACTTCCACTACACACTACCACCACACACTACCACCACCACACACTTCAACCACACTCACTACCACCACCACACACTACCACCACACACACTACCACCACACACACTACCACCACCACACAATACCACCACCACACACTACCACCACCACACACTACCACCACACACACTACCACCACCACACACTGCCACCACCACACACTACCACCACCACACACACTACTACCACCACACACTACCACCACACACACTACCACAACCATTTACTATCACAACACACACTACCACCACCACACACTGCCACCACCACACACTACCACCACCACACACTACCACAACACACACTACCACCACCACACACTTCCACCACATACTACCACCACACACTACCACCACCTCTCACTACCACCACCAAACACTACCACCACACACTACCACCACCACACATTAACTCCACCACACATTACCACCACCACACACTACCACCACCAAACTACCACCACCAAACTACCACCACCACACACTACCACCACAACACTACCACCAAAACACACTACCACCACCACACTACCAACACCACACACTACCACCACCACACATTACCACCACCACACACTACCACCACCACCACCACACACTTCCACCACCCACCACCACACACTACCACCACCACCACCACACACTACCACCACCACCACCACCACACACTACCACCACCACCACACACTGCTACCATCACCACACACCACCACCACCACACACTACCACCACCACCACACACTACCACCACCACCACACACTACCACCACCACCACACACTACTACCATTTCACACTACTACCACCACCACACACTACCACCACCATCACCACCACACACTAACACCTACACACTTTACCACCACCACACACACTACCACCACCACACACTATCACCACCACCACACACACTACCACCACACACTACCACCACCACCACACACACTACCACCACCACACACTACCACCACCACACAGTACCACCACCAGAAATTACCACCACCACACACTAACACCACCACACATTATCACTATCACACACTACCACCACCACACACTACCACCACCATATACTACCACCACCACATACTACCAGTACCAAACACCACCACCACCACCACACACTGACACCACACACACTACCACCACCACATATTTCCACCACTACAAATTACCACCACCACACACTATCACTATCACACACTACCACCACCACACACTACCACCACCATATACTACCACCACCACATACTACCAGTACCAAACACCACCACCACCACCACACACTGACACCACACACACTACCACCACCACATATTTCCACCACTACAAATTACCACCACCACACACTACCATCAAAACACACTACCACCACACACACTAACACCACCACACACTACCACCACTATACACTACCACCACCACACACTATCACCACCACACACTACCACCACCACACACTACCACCACCACACACTACCACCACACACACTACCACCACCACATATTTCCACCACTACAAATTACCACCACCACACACTACCATCAAAACACACTACCACCACACACACTAACACCACCACACACTACCACCACTATACACTACCACCACCACACACTATCACCACCACACACTACCACCACCACACACACTTCCACCACACACTACCACCACACACTACCACCACTACCACACACTTCAACCACACTCACTACCACCACCACACACTACCACCACACACACTACCACCACACACACTACCACCACCACACATTACCACCACACACACTACCACCACCACACACACTACCACCACCACACACACTACCACCACCACACACACTACCACCACCACACACACTACCACCACCACACACACTACCACCACCACAACACATTACCACCACCACCACACATTACCACCACCACCACACACTACCACCACCACAACACATTACCACCACAACATACTGCCACCACCACACACTACCACCACCACACACACTACCACCACCACACACTACCACCACACACACTACCACCACCACACACTATCACAACACACATGACCACCACCACACACACTACCACCACCACACACTACCACCACACACACTACCACCACCACACACTACCACCACACACACTACCACCACCACACACACTACCACCACCACACACACTACCACCACACACACTACCACCACCACACACTACCACAACACACATTACCACCACCACCACACACTACGACCACCACACACTACCACCACACACACTACCACCACCACACACACTACCACCACCACACACACTACCACCACACACACTACCACCACCACACACTACCACCACACACACTACCACCGCCACACACACTACCACCACCACACACACTACCACCACACACACTACCACCAACACACACTACCACCACCACACACTACCACCACCATCACCACCACCACACACTAACACCTCCACACTACTACCAATACAATGCTAAAGTATTATCACAGTCTCCAATCTCTGCTGACGTACTAACTCCGTCTTCTCTCTCTACTAAAGTAGTATCACAATCTCCAATCTCTGCTGACGTACTAGCTCCGTCTCCCCTCTCAACTCATAATCATATGCAGGCCACGTAATAGCAGATGCATCAACACCTGTTTTGAGCAAATGATTCACCCTCATGGTCAACAGCTCTCACTGATGCCGCTAACTTCGTTGCAGAAGGTTGTACCAGAACACGCAGGGTACGTACTACGACTCTAACTTATTTTTCCATATCACTATTTATTCATATGCATTTTAACTAATAGCAATACGAAGCAAACACATTTATCAATGGAAACAATGTTTTTCAAAGCTGTCTTTGTTACAAGTTTTGTTTGTTTTGTTATTGTGTTGATGGATATATACACTAAGAAGAGTATTCCACTTCTGTGTATATACTGTGGGGAACCGACCTGTGAGATATATATTTATTTAATTTATATGATTTATATGGAATTTATTTTTACGTTAATATGTATATTTCGATAACAATTGTATGATGGAGCGGACTGTATTTCTGCAAAATCTCAGATATCTCATTACACATTAGGGGAGGTTTATATTAAATTTATATGTGTAGTCAATCAAATTACAGTATCAGACTCCATATATTAGTAATTAACACTGGGAAGTCTTATCTTATTATCAGGCAGGCCTGGTCCACCAGGTATAAACAAGTATGATGACACCAAATAATCCTCGTGGTTGAGGCTGGCATCAACACAATGTACTGGTTTACAAGGATTAATTCTTGCTTCCTCTTCAATTGTTCCTGTCAAATGGCACTTGCAATAATAGCAGTAATCCTATATATATGACAGCTATATCAGAGGAAATATTGGTATATTATAAGATAAGGACCAAGGAATAATTACCTGGTTAAGTCGCGGCCCCTCGTGCTAACCGGAAATAGTCCTATCTACCTAACATTACTCGATAGGAATGACTAGATAAGATTTCGGATAGACACTTCCCTTGTTCAGATGCTGACTGCGTGTCGATGATGGAAGAAGCACTAATTTATTCTCCATAACACTTCGTCTAAGGGAGAATTAGCTGGAGCTGTTTTGCTCCTGCGACTCTGGTCTAACAATTATGGCTGACTACTGGCCCTCCTCCACTGACCCCCTGGCTTTGTCCAGATGTCAGTAAGTGGTAGAAAGGTCACATTTATTCTATTTTGGTACTAATAATTAAGTTCATTCAAGTGAAATGGTTTTATGATGTTAACAGTCCAAAGACTGCTGTATTAAGAATAATTCCCAGCAGAATAGCTGGTGAAATTACTAGCGACGTGGCAATGATATCTCATTTTCTATTGACTTAAAATTCCACTGCGCTAAGTCTTCTACGAGTTAATTTATATATACAACAGCAGCAATATTATCTGCCTATTGTAATGAATATTAGTAAATGGTGTCGGATTTTCCGACAAATACACTGAGATGTGTATATCCATTTACCGTGGTATAGACATTTAGAATTTATATTTAACTGATTCAGGAATAAAATACTCTTGCTTAATTAGTGAATAAATTACTTTGATGGCCGCGTTATCCCTCCCGTGGTTGAAAGATCTGAAACCCAACACCAAGAAAAATCCCCCCGTGTTTTAGGGCAGAGGAAAGCCAGATTGACGCCTCACCATAAAGGAATGTATCAAGTCAAACATATGCATTTAGCTGAGAGTAAATTAAATGAGATACAATTTGTTTTAATTAGCGAGACGTGAGGATCTTCACCCGTTCCTGGAAACTCTTTTATGATAGTTAAATTTTTCCGTAATGTTTTTGTTGACTGCAGTTCACTTCTGCTGTAACGCCTTTGATGACAGTACTTGACCACTTCTGCCATGACGTTGTTGCCAGTACTTGACCACTTCTGCCATGACGTTGTTGACAGTACTTGACCACTTCTGCCATGACGTTGTTGCCAGTACTTGACCACTTCTGCCATGACGTTGTTGCCAGTACTTGACCACTTCTGTCATGACGTTGTTGACAGTACTTGACCACTTCTGCCATGACGTTGTTGACGGTACTTGACCACTTCTGCCATGACGTTGTTGCCAGTACTTGACCACTTCTGCCATGACGTTGTTGCCAGTACTTGACCACTTCTGCCATGACGTTGTTGACAGTACTTGACCACTTCTGCCATGACGTTGTTGCCAGTACTTGACCACTTCTGCCTTGACGTTGTTGACGGTACTTGACCACTTCTGCCATGACGTTGTTGCCAGTACTTGACCACTTCTGCCATGACGTTGTTGACGGTACTTGACCACTTCTGCCCTGACGTTGTTGCCAGTACTTGACCACTTCTGCCATGACGTTGTTGACAGTACTTGACCACTTCTGCCATGACGTTGTTGCCAGTACTTGACCACTTCTGCCATGACGTTGTTGACAGTACTTGACCACTTCTGCCATGACGTTGTTGACAGTACTTGACCACTTCTGCCTTGACGTTGTTGACGGTACTTGACCACTTCTGCCATGACGTTGTTGCCAGTACTTGACCACTTCTGCCATGACGTTGTTGACGGTACTTGACCACTTCTGCCATGACGTTGTTGACAGTACTTGACCACTTCTGCCATGACGTTGTTGACGGTACTTGACCACTTCTGCCATGACGTTGTTGACGGTACTTGACCACTTCTGCCATGACGTTGTTGACGGTACTTGACCACTTCTGCCTTGACGTTGTTGACGGTACTTGACCACTTCTGCCATGACGTTGTTGACAGTACTTGACCACTTCTGCCATGACGTTGTTGACAGTACTTGACCACTTCTGCCATGACGTTGTTGACAGTACTTGACCACTTCTGCCATGACGTTGTTGACAGTACTTGACCACTTCTGCCATGACGTTGTTGCCAGTACTTGACCACTTCTGCCTTGACGTTGTTGCCAGTACTTGACCACTTCTGCCATGACGTTGTTGACGGTACTTGACCACTTCTGCCTTGATGTTGTTGACGGTACTTGACCACTTCTGCCATGACGTTGTTGACAGTACTTGACCACTTCTGCCATGACGTTGTTGACAGTACTTGACCACTTCTGCCATGACGTTGTTGCCAGTACTTGACCACTTCTGCCATGACGTTGTTGACAGTACTTGACCACTTCTGCCATGACGTTGTTGCCAGTACTTGACCACTTCTGCCATGACGTTGTTGCCAGTACTTGACCACTTCTGCCATGACGTTGTTGACAGTACTTGACCACTTCTGCCATGACGTTGTTGACGGTACTTGACCACTTCTGCCATGACGTTGTTGACGGTACTTGACCACTTCTGCCATGACGTTGTTGACAGTACTTGACCACTTCTGCCATGACGTTGTTGCCAGTACTTGACCACTTCTGCCTTGACGTTGTTGACAGTACTTGACCACTTCTGCCATGACGTTGTTGACAGTACTTGACCACTTCTGCCTTGACGTTGTTGACGGTACTTGACCACTTCTGCCATGACGTTGTTGCCAGTACTTGACCACTTCTGCCATGACGTTGTTGCCAGTACTTGACCACTTCTGCCATGACGTTGTTGACGGTACTTGACCACTTCTGCCATGACGTTGTTGACGGTACTTGACCACTTCTGCCATGACGTTGTTGACAGTACTTGACCACTTCTGCCATGACGTTGTTGACGGTACTTGACCACTTCTACCATGACGTTGTTGACGGTACTTGACCACTTCTGCCATGACGTTGTTGACGGTACTTGACCACTTCTGCCTTGACGTTGTTGACGGTACTTGACCACTTCTGCCATGACGTTGTTGACAGTACTTGACCACTTCTGCCTTGACGTTGTTGACGGTACTTGACCACTTCTGCCATGACGTTGTTGCCAGTACTTGACCACTTCTGCCATGACGTTGTTGCCAGTACTTGACCACTTCTGCCATGACGTTGTTGACGGTACTTGACCACTTCTGCCATGACGTTGTTGACGGTACTTGACCACTTCTGCCATGACGTTGTTGACAGTACTTGACCACTTCTGCCATGACGTTGTTGACGGTACTTGACCACTTCTACCATGACGTTGTTGACGGTACTTGACCACTTCTGCCATGACGTTGTTGACGGTACTTGACCACTTCTGCCATGACGTTGTTGACAGTACTTGACCACTTCTGCCATGACGTTGTTGACGGTACTTGACCACTTCTACCATGACGTTGTTGACGGTACTTGACCACTTCTGCCATGACGTTGTTGACGGTACTTGACCACTTCTGCCTTGACGTTGTTGACGGTACTTGACCACTTCTGCCATGACGTTGTTGACAGTACTTGACCACTTCTGCCATGACGTTGTTGACGGTACTTGACCACTTCTGCCTTGACGTTGTTGACGGTACTTGACCACTTCTGCCATGACGTTGTTGCCAGTACTTGGCCACTTCTGCCATGACGTTGTTGACGGTACTTGACCACTTCTGCCATGACGTTGTTGACGGTACTTGACCACTTCTGCCATGACGTTGTTGACGGTACTTGACCACTTCTGCCTTGACGTTGTTGACGGTACTTGACCACTTCTGCCTTGACGTTGCTGACGGTACTTGACCACTTCTGCCATGACGATGTTGATGGTTGTTCAGCCTTAAAGTGTTGAATTTGTTAATGGTTTTCCACCCGTTCCAATGGACTGTATATTTAATGTTAGTTAATGGACTGTATTCTATAGAGGTAATTCCACATAAAGCCACAGTTGGTGGTTATAATGTTAGAAAAATTGTGGATACAGCAGAATTGAGTATGTATTAAGATTTAGTTAATTATTTGAGTTTTTATTACTATTAAATTAACTCAATTATAAATGCTGTGTCCATTAGATAGTTAAAACTATGACAGCTTTGCTGTTCAGCAGACGAATGGTCGTGTGTTTCAAGTGGTATCATCAACTAGCAAGGGTCGCCAGGACAACCCTGGGTTATGAAGGTAATTTGGATTGTGAAGAAAATTTATTTATTTAATTCTGGGAGTAGACATTCATCACAACTGGGATCATAAGGTAATTATGAGAAATTGTCCAAATTTTACTTATTACATAGCTAATGAAACTGGAAACAACTGCAAATGTCTTGGGAAACAAAGTCTGTCAAAAGTTAATGTTCACCACGTTGTTCATCAAGTAGCTAAACAATTAAACGTGGAGGCCACCTCACGTCTAACAAGTTCCTACTCCTCCGCAGCTGCAATATGGCGTCTCCTTCACCATCTGTGTTCAGGTGTGCGGGAATATTTGCTTTAATTCGGGAATGAGGTGATTTGAAGTGAAATCCATCGTGGATCGTATTGGTTAGTTTTTTAAAGTACTTTGAACATTATAAGGCTATGCACTATAGTTATTTAACAAGAGAGTAAATTTCCTTAGTTTAGTTATTAACTCTCAATGGTGACGTGGAATGTACTGACGAACATATGAATTTTATCATCCCATTATTGAGCCCAAATAATTGAGAGGAATTTTTCATAGTTATTTAATTTATGCGTTAATAAATTGTAATTAAATGTTTCAGCCAAACAGAAGACGAATCTCCATAGTTATTATATAACTTTAAAAAATATACAGTAGTGTTTATAAGTAAGTGGGAGAATGCAGACGATGAGTCGCAATAACTTTGCTCGATTATATGAGAACTAAACCACACTCCAGAAGATGAGGAGGCGACACCGTTTCCGTCCGTCCTGGACCATTATCAAGCCGTCCTGGACCATTATCAAGCCATCCTGGAACATTATCAAGCCGTCCAGGACCATTATCAAGCCGTCCTGGACCATTACCATGCCATCCTGGACCATTATCAAGCCGACCTGGACCATTTCCATGCCATCCTGGACCATTATCAAGCCGACCTGGACCATTACCAAGCCATCCTGGAACATTATCAAGCCGTCCTGGACCATTACCATGCCATCCTGGACCATTATCAAGCCGTCCTGGACCATTACCATGCCATCCTGGACCATTATCAAGCCATCCTGGAACATTATCAAGCCGTCCTGGACCATTATCAGGCCATCCTGGACCATTATCAAGCCGTCCTGGACCATTATCAAGCCGTCCTGGACCATTATCAAGCCATCCTGTGCCATTATCAAGCCGTCCTGGACCATTATCAAGCCGTCCTGGACCATTATCAAGCCGTCCTGGACCATTACCATGCCATCCTGGACCATTATCAAGCCGACCTGGACAATTACCAAGCCATCCTGGAACATTATCAAGCCGTCCTGGACCATTATCAGGCCATCCTGGACCATTATCAAGCCATCCTGAACAATTATCAAGTCATCCTGGTCCATTATCAAGCCATCCTGGACCATTAGCAAGCCGCCGTCCTGGACCATTATCAAGCCGTCCTGGACCATTATCAAGCCATCCTGGACCATAATCAAGCCGTCCTGGACCATTAGCAAGCCGCCGTCCTGGACCATTATCAAGCCATCCTGGACCATTATCAGGCCATCCTGGAACATTATCAAGCCGTCCTGGACCATTATCAAGCCGTCCTGGACCATTATCAAGCCATCCTGAACAATTATCAAGTCATCCTGGACCATTATCATACCATCCTGGACCATTATCAAGCAATCCTGGACCATTATCAAGCCATCCTGGACCATTATCAAGCCATCCTGGACCATTATCAAGCCATCCTGTGCCATTATCAAGCCGTCCTGGACCATTATCAAGCCGTCCTGGACCATTACCAAGCCGTCCTGGACCATTATCAAGTCGTCCTGGACCATTATCAAGCCATCCTGGACCATTATCATACCATCCTGGACCATTATCAAGCAATCCTGGACCATTATCAAGCCATCCTGGACCATTATCAAACCATCCTGGACCATTATCAAGCCATCCTGGACCATTATCAAGAAATCCTGTGCCATTATCAAGCCATCCTGGACCATTATCAAGCCGTCCTGGACCATTATCAAGCCGTCCTGGACCATTATCAAGCCATCCTGAACAATTATCAAGTCATCCTGGACCATTATCATACCATCCTGGACCATTATCAAGCAATCCTGGACTATTATCTAGCCATCCTGGACCATTATCAAGCCATCCTGGACCATTATCAAGCCGTCCTGGACCATTATCAAACCGTCCTGGACCATTATCAAGCCGTCCTGGACCATTAGCAAGCCTTCCTGGACCATTATCAAGCCATCCTGGACCATTATGAAGCCATCCTGGACCATTATCAAGCCATCCTGGACCATTATCAAGCCATCCTGGACCATTATCGAGCCTTCCTGGACCATTATCAAGCCATTTTGGCCATTATGAAGCCATCCTGGACCATTATCAAGCCATCCTGGACCATTATCATGCCGTCCTGGATCATTATCAAGCCGTACTGGACCATTATTAAGCCATCCTGGACCATTACCAAGCCATCCTGGACCATTACCAAGCCATCCTGGACCATTATCAAGCCATCCTGGACCATTACCAAGCCATCCTGGACCATTACCAAGCCATCCTGGACCATTATCAAACCTTCCTGGACCATTATCAAGCCATCCTGAACCATTATGAAGCCATCCTGGACCATTATCAAGCCATCCTGGACCATTATCAAGCCATCCTGGACCATTATCAAGCCAACCTAGACCATTAGCAAGCCGTCCTGGATCATTAGCAAGCCATCCTGGAACATTATCAAGCAATCCTGGACCATTATCAAGCCATCCTGGACCATTATCAAGCCGTCCTGGACCAATATCAAGCAATCCTGGACAATTATCAAGCCATCCTGGACCATTATCATGCAGTCCTGGACCATTATCAAGCTATACTGGACCATTATCAAGCCATTCTGGACCATTATCAAGCCATCCTGAACAATTATCAAGTTATTCTGGACCATTATCAAGCCATCCTGGACCATTATCAAGCCATCCTGGACCATTATCAAGCCGTCCTGGACCATTATCATACCATCCTGAACCATTATGAAGCCATCCTGGACCATTATCAAGCCATCCTGGACCATTATCAAGCCATCCTGGACCATTATCGAGCCTTCCTGGACCATTATCAAGCCATTTTGGCCATTATGAAGCCATCCTGGACCATTATCAAGCCATCCTGGACCATTATCATGCCGTCCTGGATCATTATCAAGCCGTACTGGACCATTATTAAGCCATCCTGGACCATTTCCAAGCCATCCTGGACCATTACCAAGCCATCCTGGACCATTATCAAGCCATCCTGGACCATTACCAAGCCATCCTGGACCATTATCAAGCCATCCTGGACCATTATCAAACCTTCCTGGACCATTATCAAGCCATCCTGAACCATTATGAAGCCATCCTGGACCATTATCAAGCCATCCTGGACCATTATCAAGCCATCCTGGACCATTATCAAGCCAACCTGGACCATTAGCAAGCCGTCCTGGATCATTATCAAGCCATCCTTGAACATTATCAAGCAATCCTGGACCATTATCAAGCCATCCTGGACCATTATCAAGCCGTCCTGGACCAATATCAAGCAATCCTGGACAATTATCAAGCCATCCTGGACCATTATCATGCAGTCCTGGACCATTATCAAGCTATCCTGGACCATTATCAAGCCATTCTGGACCATTATCAAGCCATCCTGAACAATTATCAAGTTATTCTGGACCATTATCAAGCCATCCTGGACCATTATCAAGCCATCCTGGACCATTATCAAGCCGTCCTGGACCATTATCATACCATCCTGGACCATTACCAATCCATCCTGGACCATTATCAAGCCATCCTGGACCATTATCAAGCCATCCTGGACCATTATCAAGCCATCCTGGACCATTATCAAGCCATCCTGGACCATTATCAAGCCGTCCTGGACCATTATCATACCATCCTGGACCATTATCAAGCCATCCTGGACCATTATCAAGCCATCCTGGACCATTATGAAGCCATCCTGGACCATTATCAAGCCGTCCTGGACCATTATCAAGCCGTCCTGGACCATTATCAAGCCGTCCTGGACCATTACTAAGCCATCCTGGACCATTATCAAGCCTTCCTGGACCATTATCAAGCCATCCTGGACCATTATCAAGCCGTCCTGGACCATTATCAAGCCGTCCTGGACCATTATCATGCCGTCCTGGACCATTACCAAGCCATCCTGGACCATTATCAAGCCTTCCTGGACCATTATCAAGCCTTCCTGGACCATTATCAAGCCTTCCTGGACCATTATCAAGCCGTCCTGGACCATTATCAAGCCGTCCTGGAACATTATCAAGCCGTCCTGGACCATTATCAAGCCGTCCTGGACCATTATCATGCCGTCCTGGACCATTATCAAGCCGTCCTGGACCATTATCATGCCGTCCTGGACCATTACCAAGCCATCCTGGACCATTATCAAGCCAACCTGGACCATTAGCAAGCCGTCCTGGATCATTATCAAGCCATCCTGGACCATTATCAAGCCATCCTGGACAATTATCAAGCCATCCTGGACCATTATCAAGCCGTCCTTGACCATCATCAAGCCATCCTGGACCATTATCAAGCCGTCCTGGACCATTATCATACCATCCTGGACCATTATCAAGCCATCCTGGACCATTATCAAGCCATCCTGGACCATTATCAAGCCATCCTGGACCATTATCAAGCCGTCCTGGACCATTATCAAGCCGTCCTGGACGATTATCAAGCCGTCCTGGACCATTACTAAGCCATCCTGGACTATTATCAAGCCTTCCTGGACCATTATCAAGCCATCCTGGACCATTATCAAGCCGTCCTGGACCATTATCAAGCCGTCCTGGACCATTATCAAGCCGTCCTGGACCATTATCAAGCCGTCCTGGACCATTATCAAGCCGTCCTGGACCATTATCATGCCGTCCTGGACCATTACCAAGCCATCCTGGACCATTATCAAGCCTTCCTGGACCATTATCAAGCCTTCCTGGACCATTATCAAGCCATCCTGGACCATTATCAAGCCGTCCTGGACCATTATCATGCCGTCCTGGACCATTATCAAGCCGTCCTGGACCATTATCAAGCCGTCCTGGACCATTATCATGCCGTCCTGGACCATTATCAAGCCGTCCTGGACCATTATCATGCCGTCCTGGACCATTACCAAGCCATCCTGGACCATTATCAAGCCATCCTGGACCATTATCAAGCCAACCTGGACCATTAGCAAGCCGTCCTGGATCATTATCAAGCCATCCTGGACCATTATCAAGCCATCCTGGACAATTATCAAGCCATCCTGGACCATTATCTAGCCGTCCTTGACCATCATCAAGCCATCCTGGACCATTATCATGCAGTCCTGGACCATTATCAAGCCATCCTGGACCATTATCATGCAGTCCTGGACCATTATCAAGCCATCCTGGACCATTATCATGCAGTCCTGGACCATTATCAAGCCATCCTGGACCATTATCAAGCCGTCCTGGACCATCATCAAGCCATCCTGGACCATTAGCATGCAGTCCTGGACCATTATCAAGCCGTCCTGGACCATTATCATGCCATCCTGGACAATTATCAAGCCATCCTGGACCATTATCAAGCCGTCCTGGACCATCATCAAGCCATCCCGGACCATTAGCATGCAGTCCTGGACCATTATCAAGCCGTCCTGGACCATTATCATGCCATCCTGGACAATTATCAAGCCGTCCTGGACCATTATCAAGCTATCCTGGACCATTATCATGCAGTCCTGAACCATTATCAAGCTATCCTGGACCATTATCAAGCCATCCTGGACCATTATCAAGCCATCCTGGACAATTATCAAGCCATCCTGAAGCATTATTAAGGTGACTTGTAGTTGCTATAATCCACCCCCCCCCCGTGGTGACTTGTTGTTGCTATAATCCCCCCCCCCGTGGTGACTTGTTGTTGCTATAATCCTACCCCCCCCCCCGTGGTGACTTGTTGTTGCTATAATCCCCCCCCCCCGTGGTGACTTGTTGTTGCTATAATCCTCCCCCCCCCGTGGTGACTTGTTGTTGCTATAATCCTCCCCCCCCCGTGGTGACTTGTTGTTGCTATAATCCTCCCCCCCCCCGTGGTGACTTGTTGTTGCTATAATCCTCCCCCCCCCGTGGTGACTTGTTGTTGCTATAATCCTCCCCCCCCCCCCGTGGTGACTTGTTGTTGCTATAATCCTCCCCCCCCCGTGGTGACTTGTTGTTGCTATAATCCTCCCCCCCCCGTGGTGATTTGTTGTTGCTATAATCCTCCCCCCCCCGTGGTGACTTGTTGTTGCTATAATCCTCCCCCCCCCTCGTGGTGACTTGTTGTTGCTATAATCCTCCCCCCCCCCGTGGTGACTTGTTGTTGCTATAATCCTCCCCCCCCCCCGTGGTGACTTGTTGTTGCTATAATCCTCCCCCCCCCCGTGGTGACTTGTTGTTGCTATAATCCTCCCCCCCCCCCGTGGTGACTTGTTGTTGCTATAATCCTCCCCCCCCCCCGTGGTGACTTGTTGTTGCTATAATCCTCCCCCCCCCCGTGGTGACTTGTTGTTGCTATAATCCTCCCCCCCCCCGTGGTGACTTGTTGTTGCTATAATCCTCCCCCCCCCCGTGGTGACTTGTTGTTGCTATAATCCTCCCCCCCCCTCGTGGTGACTTGTTGTTGCTATAATCCTCCCCCCCCCGTGGTGACTTGTTGTTGCTATAATCCTCCCCCCCCCCGTGGTGACTTGTTGTTGCTATAATCCTCCCCCCCCCCGTGGTGACTTGTTGTTGCTATAATCCTCCCCCCCCCCGTGCTGACTTGTTGTTGCTATAATCCCCCCCCCCGTGGTGACTTGTTGTTGCTATAATCCTCCCCCCTCCCCCGTGGTGACTTGTTGTTGCTATAATCCTCCCCCCCCGTGGTGACTTGTTGTTGCTATAATCCTCCCCCCCCCCCCCGTGGTGACTTGTTGTTGCTATAATCCTCCCCACCCCGGGGTGACTTGTTGTTGCTATAATCCTCCCCCCCCCCGTGGTGACTTGTTGTTGCTATAATCCACCCCCCCCCCCGTGGTGACTTGTTGTTGCTATAATCCTCCCCCCCCCCGTGGTGACTTGTTGTTGCTATAATCCTCCCCCCCCCCCGTGGTGACTTGTTGTTGCTATAATCCTCCCCCCCCCCGTGGTGACTTGTTGTTGCTATAATCCTCCCCCCGTGGTGACTTGTTGTTGCTATAATCCTCCCCCCCCCCCGTGGTGACTTGTTGTTGCTATAATCCTCCCCCCCCCCCGTGGTGACTTGTTGTTGCTATAATCCTCCCCCCCCCCCCGTGGTGACTTGTTGTTGCTATAATCCTTCCCCCCCCCCCCGTGGTGACTTGTTGTTGCTATAATCTTCCCCCCCCCGTGGTGACTTGTTGTTGCTATAATCCTCCCCCCCCCCATGGTGATTTGGTGTTGCTATAATCCTCCCCCCCCCGTGGTGACTTGTTGTTGCTATAATCCTCCCCCCCCAGTGGTGACTTGTTGCTGCTATAATCGTCCCCCCCCCCCCCCAGTGGTGACTTGTTGCTGCTATAATCGTCCCCCCGTTGTGACTTGTTGTTGCTATAATCCCCCCCCCCCGTGGTGACTTGTTGTTCCTATAATTGCTCCCCCCAGTCCTGACTTGCTGTTACTATAATCCCCCCGTGGTGACTTCTTGTTGCTATAATCGCCCCCCCCCTCCATGGGGAATTGTTGTTGCTAAAATCGTCCCCCCCCCCCGTGGTGAGTTCTTGTTGCTATAATCCCCCTTATGTCACTTGTTGTTGCTATAATTGTTCCCCCCGTGGTTAGTTGTTGTTGCTATAATCCCCCCAAGGTGGTGACTTGTTGCTATAATCGCCCTCCCCCCCGTGGTGACATGTTGCTATAATCGCCCTCCCCCCCGTGGTGACATGTTGCAATAATCGCACCCCGTGTTGACTTGTTGTTGCTATAATCCCCCCCCCCCCCGTGGTGACTTGTTGTTGCTATAATCCTCCCCCCCCCCGTGTTGACTTGTTGTTGCTATAATCCCCCCCCCGTGGTGACTTGTTGTTGCTATAATCCTCCCCCCCCCGTGGTGACTTGTTGTTGCTATAATCCTCCCCCCCCCCCCGTGGTGACTTGTTGTTGCTATAATCCTCCCCCCCCCCGTGGTGACTTGTTGTTGCTATAATCCTCCCCCCCCCCCCCGTGGTGACTTGTTGTTGCTATAATCCTCCCCCCCCCCGTGGTGACTTGTTGTTGCTATAATCCTCCCCCCCCCCCCGTGGTGACTTGTTGTTGCTATAATCCTCCCCCCCCCCCGTGGTGACTTGTTGTTGCTATAATCCTCCCCCCCCCCCCGTGGTGACTTGTTGTTGCTATAATCCTCCCCCCCCCCCGTGGTGACTTGTTGTTGCTTTAATCCTCCCCCCCCCCCCCCGTGGTGACTTGTTGTTGCTATAATCCTCCCCCCCCGTGGTGACTTGTTGTTGCTATTAGCCTTCCCCCCCCCCCCCCCGTGGTGACTTGTTGTTGCTTTAATCCTCCCCCCCCCCGTGGTGACTTGTTGTTGCTATAATCCTCCCCCCCCCCGTGGTGACTTGTTGTTGCTATAATCCTCCCCCCCCCCCGTGGTGACTTGTTGTTGCTATAATCCTCCCCCCCCCCCCGTGCTGACTTGTTGTTGCTATAATCCTCCCCCCCCCCAGTGGTGACTTGTTGCTGCTATAATCGTCCCCCCCCCCCAGTGGTGACTTGTTGCTGCTATAATCGTCCCCCCGTTGTGACTTGTTGTTGCTATAATCCCCCCCCCCCCCCGTGGTGACTTGTTGTTCCTATAATTGCTCCCCCCTGTCCTGACTTGCTGTTACTATAATCCCCCCGTGGTGACTTCTTGTTGCTATAATCGCCCCCCTCCCTCCATGGGGAATTGTTGTTGCTAAAATCGTCCCCCCCCCGTGGTGAGTTCTTGTTGCTATAATCCCCCTTATGTCACTTGTTGCTATAATTGTTCCCCCCGTGGTTAGTTGTTGTTGCTATAATCCCCCCAAGGTGGTGACTTGTTGCTATAATCGCCCTCCCCCCCGTGGTGACATGTTGCTATAATCGCACCCCGTGTTGACTTGTTGTTGCTATAATCGCCCCCAGTGGTGACTTCTTTTTGCTATAATCGCCCCCCTTTCCCCGTGATGAGTTGTTGTTGCTATAATCCCCCCACCCCGTAATGACTTATTGCTTCTATAATCGCTCGCCCCTGTGTTGACATGTTGTTGCTATAATCACCCCCCAGTGGTGATTACTTGTTGCTATAATCGCCCCTCCCCCCGTGGGGACTTATTGCTGCTATAATCGCCAACCCCCTCCCCCCCTCGTGATGACTTGTTGATGCTATAATCCTCCCTCCCCCCCGTGGTGACTTGTTGTTATAATCCCCTCCGTTGTGACTTGTTGTTGCTATAATCAGCCCCCCCCCATTGTGAATTGTTGTTGCTATAATCGCCCCCCCCTCCCCTTGGTGACTTGTTGCTATAATCCCCCCCCCCCCCGTGGAGATTTTTTGTTGCTATAATCGCCCCTCACCCTCCGGGGTGATTTGTTGTTGCTATAATTGCTACCCCCCCCCCCCTCGTGGTGACTTGTTGTTCCTATAATCCCCCTGTGGTGACTTGTTGCTATAATCCACCCCCCCCCCACGTAATGACTTGTTGTTGCTATAATCGCCCCCCACCCGTGGTGACTTATTGCTGCTATAATCGCCCCCCCCCCCTGTGTTGAATGGTTGTTGCTATTATCGCTCCCCCCGTGGAGTCTTCTTGTTGCTATAATCGCTCCCCCCCGTTTGAGTTGCAGTTGCTATAATCGCCCCCCTTTTGGCAACTTGATGTTGCTATAATCGCACACTTACACCACCTCCCAGTACCACCGCCACACACTACCACCACACACACTACCACCACCACACACTGCCACCACTACACACTACCACAACCACCACACACCACCACCACTACCACCACACACTACCACCACCACCACACACTACCACCACCACACACTTACACCACCTCACTCTACTACCAATACACACTACTACCACCACCATCACCACCACACACTACCACCTCCACACACTACCACTACCACACAAACTACCACCACCACACACTATCATCACCACACACTACCACCACCACCACACACACTACCACCACCACACACACAACCACCTCCACACACTACCACCACCACACACTACCACCACCAGAAATTACCAAAACCACACATTAACACCACCACACACTGACACCACCACACACTATCACAACCACACACTACCACCACCACACACTACCACCACCACATACTACCACCACCACAAACTACCACCACCACACACTACCACCACCACACTACCACCACCACACACTTCCACCTCCACACACTACCACAACCACACACACACTAGCACCACCACACACTATCATCACCACACACTAACACTACCACCACACACACTAACACCACCACACACTATCACCACCACACACTACCACCACCACACACTACCACCACCACACACTACCACCACCACACACTACCACCACCACACACTACCACCACACACACTACCACCACCACAAATTACCACCACCACACACTACCATCAAAAACACTACCACCACACACACTACCACCACCACACACTACCACCACACACACTACCACCACCACACACTACCACCACCACACACTACCACCACCACACACTACCACCACCACACACTACCACCACCACACACTACCACCGCCACACACTACCACCACCACACACTACCACCACCACACACTACCACCACCACACACTACCACCACCACACACTACCACCACACACACTATCACCACCACACACTACCACCACCACACACTACCACCACCACACACTACCACCACCACACACTACCACCACACACACTACCACCACACACACTACCACCACACACACTACCACCACCACACACTACCACCACCACACACTACCACCACCACACACTACCACCACACACACTACCACCACACACACTACCACCACACACACTACCACCACCACACACTACCACCACCACACACTACCACCACCACACACTACCACCACCACACACTACCACCACCACACACACTAGGCTGGTACATAAGCTGGAGAGACAGGCAGGTGTAGCTGGTAAGGTGCTCCAGTGGATAGGGGAGTATCTAAGCAATAGGAAGCAGAGAGTTACGGTGAGGGGTGAGACCTCCGATTGGAGTGAAGTCACCAGTGGAGTCCCACAGGGCTCTGTACTCGGTCCTATCTTGTTTCTGATATATGTAAATGATCTCCCGGAGGGTATCGATTCATTTCTCTCAATGTTTGCGGATGATGCCAAAATTAGGAGAAGGATTAAGTCAGAAGAGGACTGTTTGAGGCCTCAAGAAGACCTAGACAAACTGAAGGAATGGTCGAACAAGTGGTTGTTAGAGTTCAACCCAACCAAATGTAATGTAATGAAGATAGGTGTAGGGAGCAGGAGGCCAGATACAAGGTATCATCTGGGAGAGGAAATTCTTCAGGAGTCAGAGAAGGGAAAAGACTTGGGGGTTGATATCACACCAGACCTGTCTCCTGCAGCACATATCAAGTGGATAACATCAGCGGCATATGCCAGGCTGGCCAACATACGAACGGCATTCAGAAACTTGTGTAAAGAATCATTCAGAACTTTGTATACCACATATGTCAGGCCAATCCTGGAGTATGCAGCCTCAGCATGGAGTCCATATCTAGTCAAGGATAAGACTAAACTGGAAAAGGTTCAGAGGTTTGCCACCAGACTAGTACCCGAGCTGAGAGGTATGAGCTACGAGGAGAGACTACGGGAATTAAACCTCACTTCGCTGGAAGACAGAAGAGTTAGGGGGGACGTGATCACCACATTCAAGATTCTGAAGGGAATTGATAGGGTAGATAAAGACAGTCTATTTAACACAAGGGGCACACGCAGTAGGGGACACAGGTGGAAACTGATTGTCCAAATGAGCCACAGAGATATTAGAAAGAACTTTTTTAGTGTCAGAGTGGTTGACAAATGGAATGCATTAGGGGGTGATGTGGTGGAGGCTGACTCCATACACAGTTTCAAGTGTAGATATGACAGAGCCCGATAGGCTCAGGAATCTGTACACCTGTTGATTGACGGTTGAGAGGCGGGACCAAAGAGCCAGAGCTCAACCCCCGCTAACACAACTAGGTGAGTACACACTACCACCACACACACTACCACCTCCACACACTTCCACCACACACTACCACCACACACTATCACCACCACACACTACCACCACCACACACTTCCAACACACTCACTACTACCACCACACACTACCACCACACACACTACCATCACAAACACTACCACCACCACACACTACCAACATACACACTACCACAACCACACACTACCACCACCACACACTACCACCACCACACACTACCACCACCACACACTACCACCACCACACATTACCACCACCACACACTACCAACATGCACATTACATCCACCACACACTACCACCACACACACTACCACCACCACACACTGCCACCACCACCACACACTACCACCACCACCACACACCACCACCACTACCACCACACACTACCACCACACACTACCACCACCACACACTCCCTCAACACACTACCTCCACACACTTCCACCACACTCTACCACAACACACTACCACCACCACACACTACCACGACAACACACTACCACCACCACACACAACCACCACCACACACTACCAATACCACACACTACAACCACCACACACTACCACCACACACACTACCACACCACATACTACCACCACCACACACTACTACCACCACACAATGCCACCACACACTACCACAACCACACATTAACAGCACAACACACTACCATCAGAGGGGAGCTGGTCGGCCAAGCGGACAGCATGCTGGACTTGTGATCCTGTGGTCCAGGGTTCAATCCCAGGCGCCGGCGAGAAACAATGGGCAGAGTTTCTTTCAACCTATGCCCCTGTTACCTAGCAGTAAAAAAGGTACCTGGGTGTTAGTCAGCTGTCACGGGCTGCTTCCTGGGGGTGGAGGCCTGGTCGAGGACCGGGCCGCGGGGACACTAAAAGCCCCGAAATCATCTCAAGATAACTTCAAGATAACCACCACACACTACCACCACCACACACTACCACCACCACACTACCACTACCACACACTACCACCACCACACATTACCACCACCACACACTACCACCACCACCACCACACACTACCACCACCACCACACACTACTACCACCACCACCACACACTACCACCACCACCACACACTACCCCCACCACCATACACTACCACCACCACACACTAACAACACCACACACCACTACCACTACCACCACTCACTACCACCACACACTACCACTACCACAAACAAAACCACCAAACACTACCTCCACACACGACCTCCACACACTTCCACCACACACTACCACTACACACTACCACCACCACTCACTACCACCACATCACACTATCACCACCACACACTACTACCACCACACACTTCCACCACCACACACTACCACTACACACACTACCATAACCACACACTACCACCACCACACACTACCACACCCACACATTATCACGACCACACACTTCCACCACCACACACTACCACCACCACACTACCACCACCACACACTACCACCACCACCACACACTACCACCACCACACACTAACACCACCACACACTACTACCATTACACACTACTACCACCACCATCACCACCACACACTTCCACCTCCACACACTACCACTACCACACACACTACCACCACCACCACACACTACCACCACCACACACTTACACCACCTCACTCTACTACCAATACACACTACTACCACCACCATCACCACCACACACTACCACCTCCACACACTACCACTACCACACACACTAACACAACCACACACTATCATCACCACACACTACCACCACCACACACACTACCACCACCACACACACAACCACCTCCACACACTACCACCACTATACACTTCCACCACCACACACTACCATCACCACACACTAGTACCACCACAAACTACCACCACCACACACTACCACCACACACACTACCACCACCACAAACTTCCACCACACACTACCACCACCTGACACTTCAACCACACTCACTACCACTACCACACACTACCACCACACACACTACCACAACACACACTACCACCACACACACTACCACAACACACACTACCACCACAACACACACTACCACCACCACACACACTACCACCACCACACACTACCACCACACACACTACCACCACCACACACTACCACCACACACACTACCACCACCATTTACTATCACAACACACTACCTCCACCACACACTTCCACCACACACTACCACCACACACTACCACCACCACTCACTACCACCACCACACACTACCACCACACACTACCACCACAACACATTACCACTACCACACACTACCACCACCACACTACCACCACCACACACTACCACCACCACACTACCACCACCACACACTAACACCACCACACATTAAAACCACCACACACTACCACCACCACCTCCACACACTTCCACCACCCACCACCACACACTACCACCACTACCACACACTACCACCACCACCACCACCACACATTACCACCACCACCACACACTACCATTACCACCACACACTACCACCACCACCACACACTACCACCACCACCACACACTACCACCACCACACACTAACACCACCACACTACCACCAATACACACTACTACCACCATCACACATTACCACCACCACCACCACCACACACTACCATCACCACCACACACCACTACCACTACCACCACTTCTTACCACCACACACTACCACCACACACTACCACCACCACAAACAAAACCACCAAACACTACCTCCACACACTTCCACCACACACTACCACTACACACTACCACCACCACTCACTACCACCACATCACACTACCACCTCCACACACTACTACCGCCACACACTTCCACCACCACACACTACCACTACACACACTACCATAACCACACACTACCACCATCACACACTACCACAACAACACATTAACACTACCACACACTTCCACCACCACACACTACCACCACCACCACACACAACGACCACCACACACTACTACCATTACACACTACTACCACCACCATCACCACCACACACTACGACCTCCACACACTACCACTACCACACACACTACCACCACCACCACACACTACCACCACCACACACTTACACCACCTCACTCTACTACCAATACACACTACTACCACCACCATCACCACCACACACTACCACCTCCACACACTACCACTACCACACACACTAACACTACCACACACTACTACCACCAGAAATTACCACCACCACACATTAACACCACCACACACTGACACCACCACACACTAACACAACCACACACTACCACCACCACACACTACCACCACCACACACTACCACCACCACATACTACCATCACCACACACTACCACCACCACCACCACACACTACCACCACCACCACACACTACTACCACCACCACCACACACTACCACCACCACCACACACTACCCCCACCACCATACACTACCACCACCACACACTAACAACACCACACACCACTACCACTACCACCACTCACTACCACCACACACTACCACTACCACAAACAAAACCACCAAACACTACCTCCACACACGACCTCCACACACTTCCACCACACACTACCACTACACACTACCACCACCACTCACTACCACCACATCACACTATCACCACCACACACTACTACCACCACACACTTCCACCACCACACACTACCACTACACACACTACCATAACCACACACTACCACCACCACACACTACCACACCCACACATTATCACGACCACACACTTCCACCACCACACACTACCACCACCACACTACCACCACCACACACTACCACCACCACCACACACTACCACCACCACACACTAACACCACCACACACTACTACCATTACACACTACTACCACCACCATCACCACCACACACTTCCACCTCCACACACTACCACTACCACACACACTACCACCACCACCACACACTACCACCACCACACACTTACACCACCTCACTCTACTACCAATACACACTACTACCACCACCATCACCACCACACACTACCACCTCCACACACTACCACTACCACACACACTAACACAACCACACACTATCATCACCACACACTACCACCACCACACACACTACCACCACCACACACACAACCACCTCCACACACTACCACCACTATACACTTCCACCACCACACACTACCATCACCACACACTAGTACCACCACAAACTACCACCACCACACACTACCACCACACACACTACCACCACCACAAACTTCCACCACACACTACCACCACCTGACACTTCAACCACACTCACTACCACTACCACACACTACCACCACACACACTACCACAACACACACTACCACCACACACACTACCACAACACACACTACCACCACAACACACACTACCACCACCACACACACTACCACCACCACACACTACCACCACACACACTACCACCACCACACACTACCACCACACACACTACCACCACCATTTACTATCACAACACACTACCTCCACCACACACTTCCACCACACACTACCACCACACACTACCACCACCACTCACTACCACCACCACACACTACCACCACACACTACCACCACAACACATTACCACTACCACACACTACCACCACCACACTACCACCACCACACACTACCACCACCACACTACCACCACCACACACTAACACCACCACACATTAAAACCACCACACACTACCACCACCACCTCCACACACTTCCACCACCCACCACCACACACTACCACCACTACCACACACTACCACCACCACCACCACCACACATTACCACCACCACCACACACTACCATTACCACCACACACTACCACCACCACCACACACTACCACCACCACCACACACTACCACCACCACACACTAACACCACCACACTACCACCAATACACACTACTACCACCATCACACATTACCACCACCACCACCACCACACACTACCATCACCACCACACACCACTACCACTACCACCACTTCTTACCACCACACACTACCACCACACACTACCACCACCACAAACAAAACCACCAAACACTACCTCCACACACTTCCACCACACACTACCACTACACACTACCACCACCACTCACTACCACCACATCACACTACCACCTCCACACACTACTACCGCCACACACTTCCACCACCACACACTACCACTACACACACTACCATAACCACACACTACCACCATCACACACTACCACAACAACACATTAACACTACCACACACTTCCACCACCACACACTACCACCACCACCACACACAACGACCACCACACACTACTACCATTACACACTACTACCACCACCATCACCACCACACACTACGACCTCCACACACTACCACTACCACACACACTACCACCACCACCACACACTACCACCACCACACACTTACACCACCTCACTCTACTACCAATACACACTACTACCACCACCATCACCACCACACACTACCACCTCCACACACTACCACTACCACACACACTAACACTACCACACACTACTACCACCAGAAATTACCACCACCACACATTAACACCACCACACACTGACACCACCACACACTAACACAACCACACACTACCACCACCACACACTACCACCACCACACACTACCACCACCACATACTACCATCACCACACACTACCATTACCACACACTACCACCCTCACATACTACCACCACCACACACTATCACAACCACACACTACCACCACCACACACTACCACCACCACATACTATCACCACCACACGCTACCACCACCACACACTACCACCCTCACACACTACCAGCACCAAACACTACCATCACCACAAATTACCACCACCACACATTAACACCACCACACACTACCACCACCACACACTACCACCACCACACTACCACCACCACACACTTCCACCTCCACACACTACCACAACCACACACACTACCACCACCACACACTATCATCACCACACACTACCACCACCACGCACACAACCACCTCCACACACTACCACCACCACATACTACCACCACCAGAAATTACCACCACCACACATTAACACCACCACACACTAACACCACCACACACTATCACCACCACACACTTCCACCACCACACACTACCACCACCACATACTACCACCACCACCACACTACCACCACCACACACTACCACCACCACACACTACCACCACCACACACTACCACCACACACACTACCACCTCCACACACTTCCACCAAACACTACCACCACACACTACCACCACCACACACTACCACCACCACATACTACCACCACCACATACTACCAGCACCAAACACTACCACCACCACAAATTACTACCACCACACATTAACACCACCACACACCACCACCACCACCACACACTACCACCACCACATACTACCACCACCACACACTACCACCACAACACACTACCACTACACACACTAACACCACCACACACTACCACCACTACACACTACCACCACCACACACTATTACCACCACACACTACCACCACCACACACTACCACCACCACACACTACCACCACACACACTACCACCTCTACACACTTCCACCACACACTACCACCACACACTATCACCACCACACACTACCTCCACTACACACTTCCAACACACTCACTACTACCACTTCATACTACCACCACACAAACTACCACCACAAAAACTACAACCACCACACACTACCAACATACACACTACCACAACCACACACTACTACCACCACACACTACCACCACCAAACACTACCACCACCACACATTACCACCACCACACACTACCAACATACACACTACCACAACCACACACTACCACCACCACACACTACCACCACCACACACTACCACCACCACACATTACCACCACCACACACTACCAACATGCACACTACAACCACCACACACTACCATCACCACACACTACCACCACCACACACTACCACCACCACACATTAACACCACCACACACTAACACCATCACACACTATCACCTCCACAAACTACCACCACCACTCACTACCACCACCACACACTACCACCACACACACTACCACCACACACACTACCACCACAACACACACTACCACCACCACACACTACCACCACCACACACTACCACCACACACACTACCACTACCACACACTGCCACCACCACACACTACCACCACCACACACACTACCACCACCACACACTACCACCACACACACTACCACCACCATTTACTATCACAACACACACTACCACCACCACACACTTCCACCACACACTACCACCACACACTATCACCACCACTCACTACCACCACCACACACTACCACCTCACACTACCACCACCACACATTAACTCCGCCACACATTACCACTACCACACACTACCATCACCACACTACCACCTCCACACACTACCACCACAACACTACCACCACCACACACTACCACCACCACACTACCACAGCCACACACTAACACCACCACACATTCCCACCACCACACACTACCACCACCACCTCCACACACTTCCACCACCCACCACCACACACTACCACCACCACCACACACTACCACCACCACACATTACCACCACCACCACACACTACCACCACCACCACACACTACCACCACCACCACACACTACCACCACCACACACTAACACCACCACACTACTACCAATACACACTACTACCACCATCACACACTACCACCACCACCACCACCACACACTACCATCACCACCACACACCACTACCACTACCACCACTCACTACCACCACACACTACCACCACACACTACCACCACCACACACAAAACCACCAAACACTACCTCCACACACTACCTCCACACACTTCCACCACACACTACCACTACACACTACCATCACCACTCACTACCACCACATCACACTACCACCACCACACACTACTACCATGACACACTTCCACCACCACACACTACCACCACACACACAACCACCTCCACACACTACCACCACCACACACTACCACCATACACACAACCACCTCCACACACTACCACCACCACACACTACCACCACCAGAAATTACCACCACCACACATTAACACCATCACACACTGACACCACCACACACTATCACCACCACACACTACCACCACCACACACTACCACCACCACATACTACCACCACCACATACTACCAGCACCAAACACTACCACCACCACAAATTACTACCACCACACATTAACACCACCACACACCACCACCACCACCACCACACACAACCACAACACACACTACCACCACCACAAATTACCACCACCACACACTACTATCAAATCACTACCACCACACACTACCACTACACACACTAACACCACCACTCACTACCCCCACTACACACTATTACCACCACACACTACCACCACCACACACTACCACCACCATACACGACCACCACCACACACTACCACCACCATACACGACCACCACCACACACTACCACCACACACACTACCACCTCCACACACTTCCACCACACACTACCACCTCACACTACCACCACCACACACTACCACCACCACATACTACCACCACCACATACTACCAGCACCAAACACTACCACCACCACAAATTACTACCACCACACATTAACACCACCACCACACACTACCACCACACACACTACCACCACCACAAATTACCACCACCACACACTACCACCACCACACACTACCACCACCACACACTACCACCACCACACACTACCACCACCACACACTACCACCACACACACTATCACCACAAAAACTACCACCACCACTCACTACCACTACACACACTAACACCACCACACACTACCAACATACACACTACCACAACCACACACTACCACCACCACACACTACCAACATACACACTACCACCACCACACACTACCACCACCACACACTACCACCACCACACAATACCACCACACACTACCAATATACACACTACCACAACCACACACTACCACAACCACACACTACCACAACCAAACACTACCACTACACACACTAACACCACCACACACTACCAACATACACACTACCACAACCACACACTACCACAACCACACACTACCACCACCACACACTACCACCACCACACACTACCACCACACACACTACCACTACCACACACTGCCACCACCACACACTACCACCACCACCACACACTACCACCACCACCACACACTACCACCACTACCACCACACACTACCACCACACACTACCACCACACACTACCACCACACACTACCACCACCACACACAATACCACTACACACTACCTCCACACACTACCTCCACACACTTCCACCACACTCTACCACTACACACTACCACCACCACACACACTACCATTACCACCACACACTACCACCACCACCACACACTACCACCACCACCACACACTACCACCACCACACACTAACACCACCACACTACCACCAATACACACTACTACCACCATCACACATTACCACCACCACCACCACCACACACTACCATCACCACCACACACCACTACCACTACCACCACTTCTTACCACCACACACTACCACCACACACTACCACCACCACAAACAAAACCACCAAACACTACCTCCACACACTTCCACCACACACTACCACTACCACACACTATCATCACCACACACTACCACCACCACCACACACACTACCACCACCACACACACAACCACCTCCACACACTACCACCACCACACACTACTACCACCAGAAATTACCACCACCACACATTAACACCACCACACACTGACACCACCACACACTAACACAACCACACACTACCACCACCACACACTACCACGACCACACACTACCACCACCACACACTACCACCACCACATACTACCATCACCACACACTACCATTACCACACACTACCACCCTCACATACTACCACCACTACACACTATCACAACCACACACTACCACCACCACACACTACCACCACCACATACTATCACCACCACACGCTACCACCACCACACACTACCACCCTCACACACTACCAGCACCAAACACTACCATCACCACAAATTACCACCACCACACATTAACACCACCACACACTACCACCACCACACACTACCACCACCACACTACCACCACCACACACTTCCACCTCCACACACTACCACAACCACACACACTACCACCACCACACACTATCATCACCACACACTACCACTACCACCACACATACTACCACCACCACGCACACAACCACCTCCACACACTACCACCACCACATACTACCACCACCAGAAATTACCACCACCACACATTAACACCACCACACACTAACACCACCACACACTATCACCACCACACACTTCCACCACCACACACTAAAACCACCACATACTACCACCACCACACACTACCACCACCACACACTACCACCACCACACACTACCACCACCACACACTACCACCACACACACTACCACCTCCACACACTTCCACCACACACTACCACCACACACTACCACCACCACACACTACCACCACCACATACTACCACCACCACATACTACCAGCACCAAACACTACCACCACCACAAATTACTACCACCACACATTAACACCACCACACACCACCACCACCACCACACACTACCACCACCACATACTACCACCACCACACACTACCACCACCACACACTACCACTACACACACTAACACCACCACACACTACCACCACTACACACTACCACCACCACACACTATTACCACCACACACTACCACCACCACACACTACCACCACCACACACTACCACCACACACACTACCACCTCTACACACTGCCACCACACACTACCACCACACACTATCACCACCACACACTACCTCCACTACACACTTCCAACACACTCACTACTACCACTTCATACTACCACCACACAAACTACCACCACAAAAACTACCACCACCACACACTACCAACATACACACTACCACAACCACACACTGCTACCACCACACACTACCACCACCAAACACTACCACCACCACACATTACCACCACCACACACTACCAACATACACACTACCACAACCACACACTACCACCACCACACACTACCACCACCACACACTACCACCACCACACATTACCACCACCACACACTACCAACATGCACACTACAACCACCACACACTACCATCACCACACACTACCACCACCACACACTACCACCACCACACATTAACACCACCACACACTAACACCATCACACACTATCACCTCCACAAACTACCACCACCACTCACTACCACCACCACACACTACCACCACACACACTACCACCACACACACTACCACCACAACACACACTACCACCACCACACACTACCACCACCACACACTACCACCACACACACTACCACTACCAATCACTGCCACCACCACACACTACCACCACCACACACACTACCACCACCACACACTACCACCACACACACTACCACCACCATTTACTATCACAACACACACTACCACCACCACACACTTCCACCACACACTACCACCACACACTATCACCACCACTCACTACCACCACCACACACTACCACCTCACACTACCACCACCACACATTAACTCCGCCACACATTACCACTACCACACACTACCATCACCACACTACCACCTCCACACACTACCACCACAACACTACCACCACCACACACTACCACCACCACACACTACCACCACCACACTACCACAGCCACACACTAACACCACCACACATTCCCACCACCACACACTACCACCACCACCTCCACACACTTCCACCACCCACCACCACACACTACCACCACCACCACACACTACCACCACCACACATTACCACCACCACCACACACTACCACCACCACCACACACTACCACCACCACCACACACTACCACCACCACCACACACTACCACCACCACACACTAACACCACCACACTACTACCAATACACACTACTACCACCATCACACACTACCACCACCACCACCACCACACACTACCATCACCACCACACACCACTACCACTACCACCACTCACTACCACCACACACTACCACCACACACTACCACCACCACACACAAAACCACCAAACACTACCTCCACACACTACCTCCACACACTACCACTACACACACTAACACCACCACACACTACCACCACTACACACTACCACCACCACACACTATTACCACCACACACTACCACCACCACACACTACCACCACCACACACTACCGCCACACACACTACCACCTCTACACACTGCCACCACACACTACCACCACACACTATCACCACCACACACTACCTCCACTACACACTTCCAACACACTCACTACTACCACTTCATACTACCACCACACAAACTACCACCACAAAAACTACCACCACCACACACTACCAACATACACACTACCACAACCACACACTACTACCACCACACACTACCACAACCAAACACTACCACCACCACACATTACCACCACCACACACTACCAACATACACACTACCACAACCACACACTACCACCACCACACACTACCACCACCACACACTACCACCACCACACATTACCACCACCACACACTACCAACATGCACACTACAACCACCACACACTACCATCACCACACACTACCACCACCACACACTACCACCACCACACATTAACACCACCACACACTAACACCATCACACACTATCACCTCCACAAACTACCACCACCACTCACTACCACCACCACACACTACCACCACACACACTACCACCACACACACTACCACCACAACACACACTACCACCACCACACACTACCACCACCACACACTACCACCACACACACTACCACTACCACACACTGCCACCACCACACACTACCACCACCACACACACTACCACCACCACACACTACCACCACACACACTACCACCACCATTTACTATCACAACACACACTACCACCACCACACACTTCCACCACACACTACCACCATACACTATCACCACCACTCACTACCACCACCACACACTACCACCTCACACTACCACCACCACACATTAACTCCGCCACACATTACCACTACCACACACTACCATCACCACACTACCACCTCCACACACTACCACCACAACACTACCACCACCACACACTACCACCACCACACACTACCACCACCACACTACCACAGCCACACACTAACACCACCACACATTCCCACCACCACACACTACCACCACCACCTCCACACACTTCCACCACCCACCACCACACACTACCACCACCACCACACACTACCACCACCACACATTACCACCACCACCACACACTTTCACCACCACCACACACTACCACCACCACCACACACTACCACCACCACCACACACTACCACCACCACACACTAACACCACCACACTACTACCAATACACACTACTACCACCATCACACACTACCACCACCACCACCACCACACACTACCATCACCACCACACACCACTACCACTACCACCACTCAGTACCACCACACACTACCACCACACACTACCACCACCACACACAAAACCACCAAACACTACCTCCACACACTACCTCCACACACTTCCACCACACACTACCACTACACACTACCATCACCACTCACTACCACCACATCACACTACCACCACCACACACTACTACCATGACACACTTCCACCACCACACACTACCACCACACACACAACCACCTCCACACACTACCACCACCATACACACAACCACCTCCACACACTACCACCACCACACACTACCACCACCAGAAATTACCACCACCACACATTAACACCATCACACACTGACACCACCACACACTATCACCACCACACACTACCACCACCACACACTACCACCACCACATACTACCACCACCACATACTACCAGCACCAAACACTACCACCACCACAAATTACTACCACCACACATTAACACCACCACACACCACCACCACCACCACCACACACTACCACAACACACACTACCACCACCACAAATTACCACCACCACACACTACTATCAAATCACTACCACCACACACTACCACTACACACACTAACACCACCACACACTACCCCCACTACACACTATTACCACCACACACTACCACCACCACACACTACCACCACCATACACGACCACCACCACACACTACCACCACCATACACGACCACCACCACACACTACCACCACACACACTACCACCTCCACACACTTCCACCACACACTACCACCACACACTACCACCACCACACACTACCACCACCACATACTACCACCACCACATACTACCAGCACCAAACACTACCACCACCACAAATTACTACCACCACACATTAACACCACCACCACACACTACCACCACACACACTACCACCACCACAAATTACCACCACCACACACTACCACCACCACACACTACCACCACCACACACTACCACCACCACACACTACCACCACCACACACTACCACCACACACACTATCACCACAAAAACTACCACCACCACACACTACCACTACACACACTAACACCACCACACACTACCAACATACACACTACCACAACCACACACTACCACCACCACACACTACCAACATACACACTACCACCACCACACACTACCACCACCACACACTCGGGCCTCGTAGCCTGGTGGATAGCGCGCAGGACTCGTAATTCTGTGGCGCGGGTTCGATTCCCGCACGAGGCAGAAACAAATGGGCAAAGTTTCTTTCACCCTAAGTGCCCCTGTTACCTAGCAGTAAATAGGTACCTGGGAGTTAGTCAGCTGTCTCGGGCTGCTTCCTGGGGTGTGTGTGTGTGTGTGTGGTGTGGGGAAAAAAAAAAAAAAAAAAAAAAAAATAAAAAAAAAATAAAAAAAAAGTAGTTAGTAAACAGTTGATTGACAGTTGAGAGGCGGGCCGAAAGAGCAAAGCTCAACCCCCGCAAAAACACAACTAGTAAACACAACTAGTAAACACACTACCACCACCACACAATACCACCACACACTACCAACATACACACTACCACAACCACACACTACCACAACCACACACTACCACAACCACACACTACCACTACACACACTAACACCACCACACACTACCAACATACACACTACCACAACCACACACTACCACAACCACACACTACCACCACCACACACTACCACCACCACACACTACCACCACACACACTACCACTACCACACACTGCCACCACCACACACTACCACCACCACCACACACCACCACCACTACCACCACACACTACCACCACACACTACCACCACACACTACCACCACACACTACCACCACCACACACAATACCACTACACACTACCTCCACACACTACCTCCACACACTTCCACCACACTCTACCACTACACACTACCACCACCACACACACTACCACCACCACACACAACCACCACCACACACTACCAATACCACACACTACAACCACCACACACACTACCACCACCACACACTACCACCACCACACACTACCACCACACACACTACCACTACCACACACTGCCACCACCACACACTACCACCACCACCACACACCACCACCACTACCACCACACACTACCACCACACACTACCACCACACACTACCACCACACACTACCACCACCACACACAATACCACTACACACTACCTCCACACACTACCTCCACACACTTCCACCACACTCTACCACTACACACTACCACCACCACACACACTACCACCACCACACACAACCACCACCACACACTACCACCTCCACACAATACCACCACACACTACCACAACCACACATTAACACCACAACACACTACCATCAGAGGGGAGCTGGTCGGCCGAGTGGTCAGCACGCTGGACTTGTGATCCTGTGGTCCCGGGTTCAATCCCAGGCGCCGGCGAGAAACAATGGGCAGAGTTTCTTTCAACCTATGCCCCTGTTACCTAGCAGTAAAAAAGGTTCCTGGGTGTTAGTCAGCTGTCACGGGCTGCTTCCTGGGGGTGGAGGCCTGGTCGAGGACCAGGCCGCGGGGACACTAAAAGCCCCGAAATCATCTCAATATAACCTCAAGATAACCACCACACACTACCACCACCACACTACCACTACCACACTACCACTACCACACACTACCTCCACCACACATTACCACCACCACACACTACCACCACCACACTACCACTACCACACATTACCACCACCACCAAAATATCTAGCTACTTGTTGTTAGGTAGGTACATTTAACCTCAAGTGAGGTAGAGTATAAATTAGCCACACTAAATTAGGCTACATTTAATGTTACTTGTCCACTAATGAGCAAGTACCCAAGCTTCATTAGTAATACATATACTAATCCCATGAAGTTTGGACCCAAGCCCAACATGGCTACTCCTGAGCAATTAAGGAGAACCTATATTGGCCTTAAAGGTCATTTAACCAGACTAATTAACAAGGCCGAGGGCTTATCTAAAGAAACTACCATTGACTCTTATCACTTAGAGACATCAGTAAGAGTAGCTGATCTGAAATTTGATCACGTTAAGTCTACAAGTCAGTCTTATATTACTCTACTGAATACCATAGAAACTGATCCTGATGAAGTAGGTCAAATTGTAGACGATATCTCCCAGTATGAAGAAGAGACTCAAGACATACTTTACATGCTATCTAAACTAGCAAAACAATCTAAATCCAATACCAGTAACACAATGTCTCAATTCAGTAACCAACTACCAGAGGTTCGTTTACCTACTTTAGACTTACCTACATTTTCAGGATTAGATACAGAAAATTGGGACAATTTTTGGACTTCATTTGAAGTTCATATACATAAGAAATCGTCTCTTGACAAGGTTTCTAAATTCTCATATCTGCTTAGTCTTCTCAAAGGAGAGGCTAAAAAGGTCATACATAACCTAACTCTCGATGAGAGTAATTATGAGGAAGCTATAAAACTGTTGAAGTTGAACTATTGCAGCAAAGAGTTGAGTATAGCTACCCTTTATTACCAATTGCTAGATCTGAATGCACCAAATAGTAGACCAGAGTCACTTCAAAGCTTCAGACTAGAAGTAGAGTCTCTAGTAAAGGTCTTAGGTACTAAAGTTGATATACCAGCTTCAGAATGGTCAATCAAGTTACTTTTGCAGAGGAAATTACCTCGAAATGTCTTAACAGAGCGCTGCTCACACTATAATACCGAGTTTCTCACTCTTGACCAAATATTCGAGGGACTGAGAATAACGGTTAACAGGTTGAAGACCCATGATAAAATTAAACCTGAGTCTAAACCAACTAATACTGACACTTCAGTCAAACCCAAACCGACTTTGAATAAGTCTAGTAAATATAAATCCAAGACTACTCCATCCACTGGGAAAAAAAGTGGAAATGTAGGTACTTATTCGGTGTCTCCTTCTGAGATAATCAATGACTTGTCTACTAAAGAGACCAAGTCAACTAAAGAAAGAAGGTGTCTGTTTTGTAATCAAGGACATGGCACCTACCAATGCTCTGTTTATCCTACTTATAATTCTAGGATTAAAAGGTTGCAAGAAATACACAAGTGCATGGGCTCTCATGATCCCAAAAAATGTGTAGTGCAGCTACGTTCCTGCAATAGATGCAACCAAGGTGTACATCACTACGCCTTATGTAGAAAAACTTCTACCCAATCCATGACCACTGGGGAGAATTCCACGAATTCTACCACAGTGCAATATTGCAAAGTGCATCAAGAAATAAATGCACTTGCTACCGAGTCAAGCAATAATACCACTCTGCCTACAGCTCAACTTAGACTAATAAACAGGAAATCTAGAGTTAACACTAGAGGTCTTTTTGATCAAGGAGCACAGAAAACCTTCATTACACAACAGTTAGTAGAGCAGTTAAAATTAAAACCTGCCAAAAGTGTGAGGTTAAATATTTCTGGTTTCTTGACTAATAGTGGACCTCATGAATACCAAGTAGTTAAGGTATTAGTGAGACTTGGATCTTCTATTAGTCCAATACAAGCGGTAGTAGTAGATAAACTCCTACAGACCTGCAGGTCACGGGATTAGCTCGCACTGCGAAACATCTTAGACGAAACCGCATGAGGCTAGCAGATTACAAAATAAATTCTGACTGCCTCACTGATGTTGGAATACTTATAGGCGCGGATCATTATTACAAATTTATAACTGGATGCACCAGACAACACGGAATGAATTTGTTGTCATCTGCTGGAGGCAAATTGCTTACTGGACCGGTGCTTTTCCGACAAAATCCAGCGTCAACAAACCAACAGTCTAACAATATAATAGTGGCGTGACTAGGCTTGGAACAGTCACCCACTACGTTTCAGAGAAATATCTGAAGATATTGAGTCTGATCCACCTGTACACCGTCTGTGGGATTTAGACACTTTAGGTATTATCCCTGAGCAACCAAGCCCTGATGATATGTGGACTTACCAGCAATATCTGGATACAGTTGTCTATAAAAATAAACAATACTGGGTAAGACTCCCATGGAAGTTGAATCATCCACAACTTCCAGTTAATTATTTTATGGCAGCCTCACAATTGTAGTCTCAATTAACACGACTACAGAAGCAGCCAGACAAACTGAACATGTATCATCAACTCATCCAACAACAACTCAACAGTAAATTTATCGAAGTTGTTGATAACGATGACCGGAAAATAGGTCATTATTTACCTCATCACGCTGTGGTGAAAGATTCATTGACAACACCTATCCGTATTGTCTTCAACTGCAGTGCTAAAGTAAAGCCAAGCAGTGTGTCTTTAAATGAATGTCTCCAAACAGGACCTAGCCTAACACAAAGGCTACATGATGTACTGTTACGATTCCGCACTGGTATTATCGCTTATACTGCTGATATCAGTAAAGCTTTCCTCCGAGTAGGTTTACAGGAGGAGGATCGTAACTACACTAAGTTTCTCTGGATTAAGGACCCACTGGATCCTAGCAGTGATGTCATCACATATCGTTTTGCCTCAGTATTATTCGGAGCGACGTCTTCCCCATTTCTATTGCAAGCAACATTAGACACACATTTGAGGAAGTCGAATAGCCCTTATAAGGCAGACATTAGCGACAACTTGTATGTCGACAATTTCCAGGGAAATTGTTATCGCAGTCTCATGTATCACGGGTCGTGATACATGAGACTGCAATAAGGACGGGTTTATTATTCAGAGGAGTTAAATATTATTATTTGCTCGTTTTACGATGGTAAACAAGCAATGGAGATGAATTAAAGTCTCTCCCTGGCATTCACGTGTGATGTTAAATTTATTACCAGATAACAGTTGTAACTATAAACGCTCTATTTGGCATTAGTTGGGGATCAGTTTATCTGTAAATAATTATCACACAGAACACTGTTGGTTTTAGAGAATCAAACTCAATTCTCTGACACACTGGATATAAATGTGTTTATTATAATGGAATCTGACGCAATACTGGCGTCTGGTGAGGTAAGAATTCTAGCCTTATTGTACAGATGCAATTATTAGTACATGTGAACTCTACAGTTGATTAATTTTAATTACTACAGTGATTAGTAGATTTAGTAATAATAAACAATAATAATACAACAGTGTTGTATTAGTGTTGGAAATTTCCAACAACCACTTCTGCCACAACTCGTTCTCGCAAATTTAATAAGTCAATATTGACTTATTAGTTGCGTGCATAGGTGACATACTAAACATAATAGTTTCCCTTGAAAAGCTTCATAGAAAACACCGACCTTACCTAACCTACTTAGTATGTTAAAATAAGCATCTTATAGCTTCGTAATTACAGTTGTTACTTAACCTATTATAGGTATAGGTTAGGTAATAATTGTAATTACGAAGCAATAAGATGCTTATCTTAACATACTAAGTAGGTTAGGTAAGGTCGGTGTTTTCTATGAAGCTTTTCAAGGGAAACTATTGTTAGGTATGTCACCTATGCACATATTTAATAAGTCAATATTGACTTATTAGTTGTGTGCATAGGTGACATACTAAACATAATAGTTTCCCTTGAAAAGCTTCATAGAAAACACCGACCTTACCTAACCTACTTAGTATGTTAAAATAAGCATCTTATAGCTTCGTAATTACAGTTGTTACTTAACCTATTATAGGTATAGGTTAGGTAATAATTGTAATTACGAAGCAATAAGATGCTTATCTTAACATACTAAGTAGGTTAGGTAAGGTCGGTGTTTTCTATGAAGCTTTTCAAGGGAAACTATTGTTAGGTATGTCACCTATGCACATATTTAATAAGTCAATATTGACTTATTAAATTTGCGATAACGGGTTGTCTGCCATGACGTTGTTGACAGTACTTGACCACTTCTGCCATGACGTTGTTGACGGTACTTGACCACTTCTGCCATGACGTTGTTGACAGTACTTGACCACTTCTGCCATGACGTTGTTGACGGTACTTGACCACTTCTGCCTTGACGTTGCTGACGGTACTTGACCACTTCTGCCATGACGTTGTTGACAGTACTTGACCACTTCTGCCATGACGTTGTTGACGGTACTTGACCACTTCTGCCTTGACGTTGTTAACGGTACTTGACCACTTCTGCCATGACGTTGTTGACGGTACTTGACCACTTCTGCCTTGACGTTGCTGACGGTTCTTGACCACTTCTGCCATGACGTTGTTGACAGTACTTGACCACTTCTGCCATGACGTTGTTAACGGTACTTGACCACTTCTGCCATGACGTTGTTGACGGTACTTGACCACTTCTGTCATGACGTTGCTGACGGTACTTGACCACTTCTGCCTTGACGTTGTTGACGGTACTTGACCACTTCTGCCTTGACGTTGTTGACAGTACTTGACCACTTCTGCCTTGACGTTGTTGACAGTACTTGACCACTTCTGCCTTGACGTTGCTGACGGTACTTGACTACTTCTACCATGACGTTGTTGACGGTACTTGACCACTTCTGCCATGACGTTGTTGACGGTACTTGACCACTTCTGCCATGACGTTGTTGACAGTACTTGACCACTTCTGCCATGACGTTGTTGACAGTACTTGACCACTTCTGCCATGACGTTGTTAACGGTACTTGACCACTTCTGCCATGACGTTGTTGACGGTACTTGACCACTTCTGCCTTGACGTTGTTAACGGTACTTGACCACTTCTGCCATGACGTTGTTGACTGTACTTGACCACTTCTGCCATGACGTTGTTGACGGTACTTGACCACTTCTGCCTTGACGTTGCTGACGGTTCTTGACCACTTCTGCCATGACGTTGTTGACAGTACTTGACCACTTCTGCCATGACGTTGTTAACGGTACTTGACCACTTCTGCCATGACGTTGTTGACGGTACTTGACCACTTCTGCCTTGACGTTGTTAACGGTACTTGACCACTTCTGCCATGACGTTGTTGACGGTACTTGACCACTTCAGCCATGACGTTGTTGACGGTACTTGACCACTTCTGCCTTGACGTTGCTGACGGTACTTGATCACTTCTGCCATGACGTTGTTGACGGTACTTGACCACTTCTGCCATGACGTTGTTGACAGTACTTGATCACTTCTGCCTTGACGTTGCTGACGGTACTCGACCACTTCTGCCATGACATTGTTGACGGTACTTGACCACTTCTGCCTTGACGTTGTTGACAGTACTTGACCACTTCTGCCATGACGTTGTTGACGGTACTTGACCACTTCTGCCATGACGTTGTTGACAGTACTTGACCACTTCTGCCATGACGTTGTTGACGGTACTTGACCACTTCTGCCTTGACGTTGCTGACGGTACTTGACCACTTCTGCCTTGACGTTGTTGACAGTACTTGACCACTTCTGCCTTGACGTTGTTAACGGTAAAATATTCTGAGGAAACTACTCCAAGCTTGTACTAAAGAGGCACCCTTCTAGAGCCCGGATGGGCACATGTATAAGCAAGTAGATGGGGTCGCCATGGGTTCTCCCCTAGGTGTCCTGTTTGCAAACTTCTACATGGGTACCATCGAGCAAAAAGTCTTAGTCGACATGAACTTGAAACCGGCCATATACTGCAGGTATGTTGACGACATTTTTACACAGGTACCTGATGTCAGACATCTGCAGGAGCTGAAGGAGGCATTTGAGCAGAGTTCCGTGCTGCGTTTCACTTACGAGATGGAAAAGGATGGGGAGCTGCCCTTTCTAGATGTAACAGTCATGGAAAAAAGCGGAGGTTTCCACACAGCAGTCTACACTAAGGAAACGAACATAGGAATGTGCCTAAATGCCAACAGCGACTGCCCAGACAGGTACAAGAGGAGTGTTGTTAACGCATATGTCGACCGTGCTCTCAGCCACAGCTCAGAATGGAAGCAAGTCGACGAAGAACTCTGTAGGGTAAGGCAGGTCCTAGTCAACAACGGCTTCTCCAATGGTTTCGTCGAAGACATCATAAGAAGGAAAGTGAAACGCCATGCAACCTCTGAAGAGACAACTAACACAACACCTATACCCCCTATTAGACTATTTTACAGGAACTTCTTTTCCACAGCATATAAAACGGAGGAAAGGGTCCTGAAAGATATTGTTAATAGAAACGTTATCCCTACAGACAAAAATCAGAGGATACAACTGACGATTTACTATAAAACCAGAAAAACGGCCAGCCTACTCATGAGAAACTCTCCAGACACAAAACAGAACGCTTTAAAAGAGACTAACGTCGTCTATGCCTTCAAATGCCCTCTTGGGGACTGTAAGCTCCATAAAACCCGGTATATAGGCAAGACAACAACATCTCTTTCTAGGCGTTTAACGATGCATAAGCAACAGGGCTCCAGTAAGGAACATATAATCTCTTCCCACAACCAAACCATCGCCAGAGAAATCCTAGTAAACAACACAGAAGTCATCGATAGATACAGCGATAGCAGGCGGCTTGACGTTTGCGAGGCACTACACATCAAGAAGTCAACACCAGCAATCAACAGCCAATTAATGCACAACTATATTCTACCCACCTCAAGACTCCACTCCAATATAGAAGCATCAAGAAATATGGACCAATAGGCTTTCTACAAACACTTCTATTCAATACCCATTGTTTCGTGTTCTGTCTTGTGTTGATGAAATTAATACCCTATTAATGCCACCTCTTGTTCTGTCTTGTGTTGATGAAATTAATACCCTATTAATGCCACCTCACCCCATCCACCTCACTCAAATGTAGATATAAAATCGGAGATGCGTAAGTTCTATTCAGTTGTGTATTTGTAAACTAAAGTCTTTGAAAATGTAATAAGTTTTACGAAACGCGCTCGTGTCGCGTCAGACTAGAAATAAAAATGAATTTTGGAGAATTGATTTTTGATTTACCTCCAACAGTGAAAAGAAATGTATGAAAGATTGAGAAAATTCGTGTTAGAATTATTAATCTTACTTTTTCGGTCATATTTAATAATATATGTCTACAGGAAAGACTGCTACCAAAATATACTAATACATATATATATATATATATATATATATATATATATATATATATATATATATATATATATATATATATATATATATATATATATATATATATTTGTATGTTTCATTGAATATGACGGCATATTCTGTATTTATTATTTTCTGGTTTAGGGCTTCTATCCCTCTAACTATTTTCTTAGCATCAGGGCTTAATTTAAATAGGAGTTTTCCAAAACTCATTTTCGTACTTTTAAGGTGAAGAAAAGAAGTGATTTACTATAGAGTGTATTACACTTATTTATATAATTTGCACAACGTTTCGAACCTCCATGGTTCATTCTCAAGTGAACAGATCTTACAGATCTGTGCCGGTGGGGAAGGGGGTTCAAATAGTTTGGGCTATCACTTCCGTATATCCGGTCGTGATGGTCAAGTGGATTAAGGTGTCCTGTAGTTACCAGTTGCGTTGCTCCTGGGAGTATGGGTTCGAGTCACTTCTGGGGTGTGAGTTTTCAGTCGCATATAGTTCTGGGGACAATTCAGGCTTGTTCGCATATGTATATATGTTGTACCTAGTAGCCAGAACGTTGTACTCGGCCTACTATGCAAGGTCCGGTTTGCCTAATAAGCCAAGTTTTCTTGAATTTATATATTTTTCAATATTTTTTTCTTATGAAATGTTAAATCTGTCCATTTCGTTATGTATGAGTTAATTTTTTTTAAATTTGAGTTAAAAATAACGTAGATATATGACCGAACCTAACCAACCCTACCTAACCCAACCTAACCTAAACTAACACAATTATGTCAATAATTTATGTTCTTAATATAATATAATAATTATTCAAATAAACTAATTGGAAACAATTTATTGAAAATGAAGAAAATCACTCGGCCTATTAGGCAAATCGGGCCTTGCATAGTAGGCCGAGAAATGCGTTCTGGCTACTAGGTACGACATATATATATATATATATATATATATATATATATATATATATATATATATATATATATATATATATATATATATATATATATATTTACTGGTAACTATATATATATATATATATATATATATATATATATATATATATATATATATATATATATATATATATATATATATATATATGTCGTACCTAGTAGCCAGAACTCACTTCTCAGCCTACTATGCATGGCCCGATTTGCCTAATAAGCCTAGTTTTCATGAATTAATGTTTTATCGACAACCTAACCTACCTAAGCTAACCTAACCTAACGTTTTCGGCTACCTAACCTAACCTAACCTATAAAGATAGGTTAGGTTAGGTTAGGTAGGGTTGGTTAGGTTCGGTCATATATCTACGTTAATTTTAACTCCAATAAAAAAAAATTGACCTCATACATAATGAAATGGGTAGCTTTATCATTTCATAAGAAAAAAATTAGAGAAAATATATTAATTCAGTAAAACTTGGCTTATTAGGCAAATCGGGCCTCGCATAGTAGGCTGAGAAGTGAGTTCTGGCTACTAGGTACGACATATATATATATATATATATATATATATATATATATATATATATATATATATATATATATATATATATATATATATATATATATATCTACATTTGAGTGAGGTGGGAAGGATGATGTGGCATTAACACAAGACAGAACAGGGGATGTTAATAGGGTATTAAAAGTATCAACACAAGACAGAACAGAAAACAATGGGTATTGAATAGAAGTGTTTGTAGAAAGCCTATTGGTCCATATTTCTTGATGCTTCTATATTGGAGCGGAGTCTTGAGGTGGGTAGAATATAGTTGTGCAATAATTGGCTGTTGATTGCTGGTTCACACCAGCAATCAACAGCCAATTATTGCACAACTTTATTCTACCCACCTCAAGACTCCGCTCCAATATAGAAGCATCAAGAAATATGGACCAATAGGCTTTCTACAAACACTTCTATTCAATACCCATTGTTTTCTGTTCTGTCTTGTGTTGATACTTTTAATACCCTATTAATATCCCCTGTTCTGTCTTGTGTTAATGCCACATCATCCTTCCCACCTCACTCAAATGTAGATATAATATCAGAGAGACGTAAGTTCTAATCAGTTGTGTATTTGTGAAGTCTTTGAATATATATATATATATATATATATATATATATATATATATATATATATATATATATATATATATATATTTATATATTCATGTACAGCAGCCAACGAATTGGTAGGGCAGATCCTACCAGAGCGTATGAGAGAGACAGCGGGAACTCATGATCAAACGTTCATCGAAGCAGCCAGACAATGGGACACCATTGCACACCCTCAACCCCGACCACAAGTTCCAAAAGACCACAAGCAGGCCCACTGGGATAGCCCCATAATGGAAAAGACTGTCACAACAATGATTGACAACGCTGATGCTGAAAACAAAGCCCGCCTCCTAGCGGTAACAGCACCCCACGCCGGGGATTTTTTTATTTGCTGTGCCCAATGCAGCCCTGGGAACTCGCCTCAGTCATGACGCTCTCCGCATTGGAGTTGCCCTTCGCCTTGCCGCCCCCATCCTCACCGAACATAGGTGCGTCTGCGGAACTATGTTTATGCGTTATCTAGACGCATAAACCTAACAATCCCATGAGACCTATCATCAGTTCTGTGGGATCCATTTCTTACAAACTCTCCAAATGGCTTACCAAAATCTTGTCCCCATTGTTAGGAACTATCTCCTCTTCTCATTTGACAAATTCTCTTGATTTAGTTAACAAATTGAATAGTGTTCTTGTCACTCCTGATGTAAAGTTAATCAGTTTTGACGTTTGTTCCTTGTTCACAAAGGTACTGGTCGATGATATTCTCGATTATCTTGCTCGTGAACTAATGAGCCATATCTTACCTCTTTCTGCTGATATTATTGTCAGTCTTGTTAAGTTGTGCATTAAAGAATGTAAATTTACCTTTAATAATGAGTATTATTTACAGACTTTTGGAATGGCAATGGGGAATCCTCTATCGCCATTGCTCTCAAACCTGTACATGGAATTCTTCGAAAAGAAATTTGTTTCAAAAATAACTCCTGGAATCATTCCTTGGTTTAGATATGTTGATGATATCATGTGTATTTGGCCTTCAGATGTAAACACAGACGAATTTGTTGCCAAACTTAATGACCAAGTCACCTCCATAAAATTTACTATGGAGACTGAAATTGATAAATGTTTGCCATTCTTAGATTTGCTTATTCATAGGGAAAATTCTTCATTAAAGTTTAGTGTTTACAGAAAACCTACGAATAATTTATCTTATGTTCATTATTTTTCAGGGCATAGATACAATGTAAAAAAGTCAATTTTTTCTTCAATGTATCTAAGAGCTCTTCGAGTTGTGAGTCCAGAATTCTTAGACGAAGAATTTAAGAATATTGATTCGATTGGTCTTAAGCTTTGTTACCCACTGAATTTTTTGGAAGTTTGTCGTAACAAAGCACGTCGTACATATTATAATAATGTATGCAGTGAAAGGATTCGCCCAAAGAATGTGTTATGTTTACCATATTTCTCTGGGTTTGAGAATATTGTCAAGGCCTTGAAACTTTTTAATATAGATGTAATGTTTAGCTACGAAAACACTGTTGGTAAGCTATTAGTTAGGAACAGCCCTCGTAGTGATAATTGCGTCATTTATAAAATGCCTTGTAAGGAATGTAATAAGTTCTATGTCGGGCAAACATCTAAAGATTTAAAATGTAGAATATCGCAACATAAATACTCTGTAAGACATGGCCAATTGTTTAATGCTTTGTTTGTCCATTTGTCAGAAAAAGCTCACCAAATTGATTGGGAGAGTGCTTCTTCTATAACAAATTGTAAAAGCACCTATAACAGAAACATAATTGAATCTGCTTTGATACAGATCACCAAAGAAAGTAATTTGAATATTAGCAGCGGTCTATATAACTTAGATCCATTTCTAATAGATCAGCTAAAGGGCGATTTAAGTAGGATCATTGGAAAACATTCGTCTCACTAATTCATTGTATATATTTACCTCTTTATGTTATAATTACCTATGTATTGTGCTTGTATGTCTGCTGTATCAGATGGGCCATTGGGCTACATCGGATGGGCCAATTGGGTGCATCTGATGGGCCAATGGGCCGTCTGCGTTGTCCAAGTATTGTACCTCACCTTACTTCACCACTCTCTCCTGCCTATTTATACCCATCACTCGATCTGTAAAATCATTCCTTCTGAAGATGTATTTAATATACGAAAGTACTTAAGGAAATTCCTGTTTCATTTTCCTCCGTGGTCTGACATTGTCACATTCTTAATCACGTGTTTATTTTCGTGATATACACACACATATATACATATAATCCTAGCTAATCCTACTTAAAGAAGGGGATAGGCGTCTACCCCAACCATCAATAGGGTGGATATCGCAACTCACTTTACAAAGTTGGGTGAGGTGAGCCGCAAGCATCTGGCCCCAACTTAGATCAAACAGATTCTCTCATAGATATAGATGAGATCAGGTTGGGAGTGGGTCTTCAACATATTAGTTTTGGTTAGATCTATTTTGTATTTCGTTTAAAATGTAATTTTGTTGCCTTACCACATGGTGAACTTTAGTCTCATTATATTAAAATAATATAATAAAGTTGAATGTCCCATCGCTATGCTTTTCGTGGTATACCAAACAGAAACACGTTATTTTGTAATGTATGATAATATATATAATTCAAAAATACTCTTCTATGTGGCAACATTATAATACAGGATAATTATAACTACTGATATTTGTCCACAGGATGATGATACCGCTCCGCAGATGTCACGCCCCGCTCCAGATCCTCCTCTTCTCTTTTGTTCTGTTTTTTTGCTGCCCTTGTTTACTACATCACTATTGATCAGCAACAGTTAACAACTCTAATGGTCTACGTCCCAGGTAAGTTGTCGTACCTGACACATTGCTTCTGTGATAATGCTCAGCAAACAATTTATATCTAGAAAATAGAATATTTTGCTTGTCCAAGATTGAAAGTAAGACGCTAGCATTAGCCTAATCCGATTTTGTAGGGTGAATGGCTTGGAGTACGGAACTGTCATAGACTGGTTAAGGACGATCCTTTATTTATACTTATTTATTTATTTATATTTTTAGATTTATATCGTTCTATTAAGAGGGGACTTGAACCCAATAGTGACCCCCCCCCTCCACAATAAAATCGGTAGAAGTTTTCTGCCCGAATCTCTAGATTTCTAGACTCAAAAACGATGAACGTGAATTCAGTATTACATGTTCTGAGAGAGGTTACCTTGCGATGATTTCGGGGCTCAAAGTCCCGGCGGCCCGGTCCCCGAACACGCCTGGAGAGGAGCAGAGACAGACATAAAGAAGGGGAGAGGGAAGGAGAGTTGAGGAGAGATAGTATAGAAAAGGAAAGGGAGAGTGTAGAGAAACAGAGACGGCACCACTCCCGTGCCAGGTAAGTCCACTACGGGCTCACCATAGCCCGTGCTACTTGCCCCGCTCCTGTGCCAGGTAAGTTACGGGCTCACCATAGCCCGTGCTACTTGGAACCTGTTCCGAGTAGCTGAATCTGTAACAACAACATGTAGAGAAAGGTGGAGAAGGTAGAAACTGGAGGAGATGGGAAAGAGGAGAAAATTGGTGGAAGAGAGAGGATATTGGGGAAAATGTTGGAGAGAAGTGATTGGAGAAAAGGGAGATTTTGGGAAAGAACACAGAAGGAAGGACAGTTAGGACAGAAGGAAGAAGACAGTTAGGGAAGATGTGGGAGAAAGGTTGTTGACAGAGAGGTGTAGACGAGATGGGAAAAAGAGGATAACGGAGAAGAGTTGAGACTGAGGTAGAGTGAAAGAAAGAGAGAAAGGGGAAAGGACAAAAAATAGGGTAAGGGAAGAAAAAGTTTGGAGGGGGGACGGAGAGAGGGGGTAATTGGGGAGGAAGGGGGAGATGGGGTTTTGGAGGAGAAGAGAGGAAGGAGATAAATGAAGAGAGAAGGGGAGATAGAGGGGCAGGGTGAGAGGGGGGATGAGAGAGGAAAAGGGGGAGGGAGGGGATTGTGGAGAGGGTGGGAAAAGTGAGAGACTGAGAGAGAGGGAGAGGAGAGAGAAGGGGGATGTTAGGTTAGAAGAATGGAGAGGGGGCCGAGATGAGAAGAATGAAGGAGGGATAAGGATAGATAGAACATAAGAATGAAGGTAACTGCAGAAGGCTATTAGCCCATACGAGGCAGGTCCTACTTATATCCACCCAGTCTCACTCATGTATAAGTTTAACCTACGATTGAAACAATCAAGGGATCCTTCTTCTATTATGTTACGCGGAAAATGGTTCCACACATCATCAACTCTGCTACCGAACCACTATTTACCCAGGTCTTTCCAAAAACCAAATTTATCTAGTTTATTCCCCATTGTTTCGTGCTCCGTCTTGTATTGATACCCCCCCAACACCCCTTCAATATTCCCTTTGTAACGTCCACTCATCCACCTGCACACGTCTCTCATGTCTCCCCCAACTTCTCGCCTTTTCAGAAAATGTAATTAAAGCCCTGTCAATCCCTCCTCATATGACAGGTTTCCAATTTGCAGGATCAACTTCGTCATCCTATGCTGGACGCGTTCTAGTGAACCTATATCCATTCTATAGTATGGAGACTAAACTAAGCTGAATAATGTAAATGGACCTAACAAGAGCAAGGTATTGCTAAAGAACAGCACCAGGTGTCTTGTTACTAACGCTTCGATAAGTAAATCCCAGTGTCCTATTTGCCCTATTATGAACATGTATGCATTCATTTTTGGTTTTAAATTCTTACCAATCATAACTCCCAGATCCCTTTTGCAATCTTATTAACATCTAGCTCGTTTCCTGTAACTCTATCATCATTACCTAGCCTTAAAACCATACATTTGTCAGCATTAAAAGATAGTAGAGAGAGGGGAGCAGGGAAGAGAGATGGGATGGGGAAGAACTGAACTATTTGGGGAAAGTGCCAAGCCATCACGACTATATAGCACGTGGAAGGGTTCAGGATAAGGATTTGGGATGGGACGGGGGAGGGAAGGAATGGGGAAGAGAGGCCCGGGTGCAGCCGAGTACCTTGTGAGAAAAGTCTAACTCTCAATATTAATAATAATCAAATAAATTGAATACTAAGATAACTCCGAAGGACCACCTCCTTTTATATAAAAAGAAGGAAAAATATATTAATGTGAAATAACCCAAAGAACCAGTGTCCTGTGGACCTAGATTAAATCAATCAAATATTAAGGGCTTTAAATGCACTGTAGTTACAATTAATTAAGGAGTAGACTTAACACATAAATCTGAAGGGTTACATACTAAAAGATAAATATATCCCAAGTATTATTTCAGCGCTGGTTCTACACTGAAGTAAATAGTTAGAAAATTAATGAATTTAAATTTATCTAATTACACATGGAAATATTATATACATGCATAATAAATGAATAGCACATGTATAAGTAATAAATCATGGAAATAAATCTATTAATAATGTGGCTAAATTACCTGCGAAAAATTAGTATGAGGGTTTAGCTGTAAAGAAGACTTCACAACGCTTATTTCACAGCTCTAATACTCGTAGATGTAAACTCGTTGTCAAGGTTATTGTTGAGAACACAGGGCAATGGGAACCGCATGGAGGGGAAGATTATCTCAGCTTGTCCTCACGATCCATGCTGGAATCACAATAAAATTGTAGAAAATGCCTAGGCTAATAAATTATTCCACTATTTATTAGAAAAAGTGGGGACATATATATGAGGGAAACTAACGTGGGTTTTGTGGTCTTCCTGTTATGTGACGACGAGCAACCTACATTTTAATTTATGTGTGCACACTGAAATAATTAACGTAGGAACTTTTATACTTATTACGCTCGCCGGGACCGTGTCTGCTAATTGTAGGAGTAACGTTCGCTGAAGCAGAGGGTCAGATTACGGTATAAATATAAACTCCTAGACACGAGAATTAACAGCAGTATTGCCTGCTTGACTACGTTGTTCTCTCTGTAATAGCGTCCACGTTGCAAGCCTGTCTGTGCGTGAGCCAAAAGTGACGCTCTCCTCCTTCCCTTTCACTCGGATACGCATGCGGAGAACATTCCAAAGTGATCTCGAGCTTAAAGTATTTTATTTACTGGTAATTAATTAGGGAAGAAAGGAATCGTGACAGGTACTGATGTCATGGATAAATATATTAAATCATAATACCTCTTCTCACAAGGCAATAGGTTTTATTAACATTACACAAAATAAAACGAGAAGGGTCAACGTGTATTTATTTTACATCGCAGTAATATTCACTCTTATAATCAATCTAAATGACCGAGTTCAGTACTCAAAGGTACGCGAAATAAACAAACTCTTTCATAAAGAATAATACTTAGAAAGAAAAGACAATTAACTGGACTCTACAAAATTCCAACAAAATGTGGAAGATTTCATGTTTCAGCTTGACGCTACCTCCCGGCGTCATGAGGGCTAGGAAGGATCTGGCAAATATTGCCTTACTATAGAAAACATTAATTATGTTAATTCTACGCATTAGTGATATTAGTAAATGCTAATATTAGTAGCTAAAGGAGAATAAACTGATAGTTATTTCCAACATAACTCAAAGGGAGGTGTGGGAAATTTTGGGTCGCAGTTCACTGTTGAGTACTGACGTACCTATCCCTACCCGGAAATCATAGTAAAAGATTAGTACGTTAGTACGCACGTAACGTATGCCCCGATTCTGCTATAGCAGATAACACTACAAGTCTTCATGGGAACATAAATTAGTGTAATAACATTAAAGTGTTACATCATCTAAAAACAAGAACTTTCTAAATCTGCATTGAATCTATGACTTGTGTCTTTATGACTTGTAAGGGTTAAATTACTCAGTCACAGAAGGATTCTGTAAACTCCGAAATATTCAAGAATAGATGGTATTAATGTATAGGCTGTGTTCCACAAGAGTACATATGAAAATAAATTATAAATTTTAATCTTATGATGTCATTCAAGATCAAGACAACTTTGAATCTACAGTGGGATCACTGTCTAGGGTCATAGTAACTTGTAACTATTGAGTTACTGGACATCAACCCAACTGTATCATCATGATCGACTCAAAATCGAATGATAAATTAACTGCAATTATTCAGAATTAAAGTATTGCTGAAGTTTCAATTAACACTGTTGAGTAGCGAATCTAGATGGCCGTGCGCTCTGTTGACCAGTATCATTGTCTTCTGAAACTGGTGGTAAAGTTGACTCTGTTGAACTTTCATGTTCAGCTAATTCTAGAGGTTTTTTATTGTTGCCGCCGGAGGCGGCTAGTTTATTGTGCACCCCCATACTCATCCTGAGAGCGGTAGCGCAAAAAGCATTACAGAGATGCTTTTTTGCATTTATTATACAAAATTATATATTATTTTTGTATCTAGAATTAAATTCAAAATTTAATTCTAGGGGGTACCAACTTCGTCTGTGTTTTCAAGGTAGTAGTGCCTCGACACAAAACCTTTACTATTCGTAGGATACCTTGACGATTTGGGTGAACAGCGACAATCTTCCCTATAAGCCAATCTGTCCTGGGTTCATCACTGTCGACTAGCATTAGGTCTCCTGGTTTCAGTTGAACTAATGGCTGAAAAGTGCAAATCCACGCGTTCACGACAACAGTATCCGCCAAAACTGAAACATAGAAATGGAGGACAGGCGACAAATCTCGAACAAATTTACCCTTAATCTTACAGACTCTCTTCCAGATGTGAAGGAGAGTGGTATCAACAGAATCGGTGGAGATGTAGGATCTTCAATTTTCACCTTTAGTTATATGGATGGCCATGGGCCACCACACTTGCTTTCCGAAACTGGATAAAAGATTCAAATGTATTCTTGCTATGTTGCCCTATCCAGGTCACATACTTACAGTGAACAGCTCAAGCACAGTCTCTATTATAACAAGGGACACACTTCCATGGGCCACAGAAGGCATTTCAAGGGTCAGGGGCAAAGATCGGCGTCTATTAGGCAGTCATGAAAATGAAGGAAGGCTCACGGGAGACAGACAGGAGACCAGGAACGGAAGAGTCACTGGAAGAGTGAAAGATATCAGTCTATCTCGTCAAGCCTCCACCTCTTCTCAAAGAGGGAAAGAGCGAAGAGGACGAAAGGAAAAGAATGAAACGAGGTTTTGGAAATGATCAGTTATGGGATTAATGAAAGACTCTCTATGCCAGGTCTATATATATGAATCAAGAGCATATAGATAGAGCTATGTAAGAAAAACTGCGAGAGCGACAGACAACTAGAGTTAGCTGGACCATATTTCACGAGACAAAGGAGAAGAGAGGACGAAAGATCCTAGAAGACTGCTCTGGTATTTGTAAGGAAATCGCACTTGATGGCGTGTTGACAGTAAAAATCCCCAAAAAGGAGTATAAGCTTCGGTAGTGGTCTAACAGGTGGAAAGAGAAATCATAACACTTGCATAGAGATCAATGGAACAGATGGTATTCATTCATAAAGATACGAGAGGCGGTTGAATGATCATGTGACTAAAAAAGAAGGGGAACAAAAAGAACATCGTTCTGGATCAAAAGAACAAGGACGTTTTTTACCAGAAGAAGCTGGGGAACATGAGTGAGATGCTTACGTTTGTAAGTGAGTGACACAACTGTGGTCGTGTTGTAAGGGTACTGTGAAATTTGATGACGTTGTCTCAACTGGAGAGAGAGAGAGAGAGAACAAGAGTTGGGTGGAAGGTCAATATTGGAGGGGAGGACTGAAAAAAGGAAGATGGAACCGAGCGTCAGAGGGTCCAATAGATGATAAAGAAGAGTGCAAGACACGAAAACAACTGTCAGGAAAAGGCTGGGAAGGAGAGGTGTAGACGCTGCCCGGTGACATTAGAGATTGCAGTATTGTCTATCAACAACAACCTTTTTTCCCACCCGCAGACTCAGATTGTAGGCGGGGGGGGGGGGAAATGAGTGATTGTGTGTCAGGGTGGTTCAAGGCTTGCAAACGGTTTTGGACCCCCCGAGGATTGGGAGAGATGTGGAAACAAGGTTATTGATTGGAGACTTCTGAAAGTGCCTAATGAGATTCATCTCACATCACAAACTTGCCATCCTACAGCTTCACATACGTCACAGATAGATCAGTAGACTAGCCGGGACAAGAAACTGGAGCTGCAGTTAAAGCAGGAAACTCTGTAAATAGTTGGAGACTCTCAAATGGATGTTCGACTTTACAAACAGAGATGCTAGCTATTCAAAAGGCTTTGAAGCGTGCTCTTGCTGAACACCGACAATATGTTACCATTCATACAGATTCGAGAACCGTCATTGAAACATTGCTACAAGAACACATATGTGATAACATACATCTGATCACAAATGTCATATCATTAATGCAAACACTCAAACGACAAGGCCGACGGGTACTTATCTACTGCGTGCCAAGTCATGTGGGAATAATAGGAAATGTCATTGCAGACGAAGCTGCAAAACTTGCAACTAAGAGAAGAAATGTAGACATTTACTTACCACAGAGTCTACCACAGATTAAGAACGTAATTAGAAACAGAGCAATGCAAAAGATGTACAGTGACCACAACACAGCAGTTGCAACATCAGGATCTATCATATATCTATGATATTTAGGCTATATCACAATGCAAATTGGCCAATTTATAATAACATAAGCTCTTAATACTTAACCAAACTGAGAACCAGAGCAATGAGTCTACTCTAGACTTAATGATCACTCTTAACGTGACAGCACTCAGTATTTTTATGATTTAGATGCCAGATTTGCTTGAGGGATAGAAAGCACGCAGTAGCAAAGGATAATTTAAGATTGAGACGTGTGTGGTAGCGTGGTAGAGTCTCTGAACATGTGAGCTCACCCTCCACTACATATACGGAGAAGTTCTCTAATTTAAATAACAGTTTTTATCGGTAAATAATACAGCACCTCTATGAGTATTTTAAGGTACTATCACTGTGATTAGATTTTTTTTGGTGCGGGATTTGGCCCCTTTAGAGATCCTGAAAAACCGTCACATTGTTCACAGCTTGGAGACAAACAAAACGTAACACTGCTCACAGATTGAAGACAAACAAAACTAACACTATTCACATCTTGGAAGACAATTGTGGGATTAACATGTGTACGTCTTGACGATTATTTTGAGATAATGTAAGTTTATAGGATTAATATAATGATGATTAAGTGTAATTTTGATGTGATTAAGTTTTTAGTTAAGATTGTGAAATAACGCCAAAAGAAATCACATTCTGCTGACCAATCAGTTTGTTGGTGCTTGGTTATGGCCTACGTGGCCTACTGTATGTAGGCATACAAAGCCTACATGACCATAGTAGTGTAGACAGTATAAATATGATGCAGGATGAATAAGGTTTAAACATCATTTCATTTATTATAAATATTTGCATGGTGGAATTTTCCACATCTTGTGTGGGGAAAGAACTGGCACAGAGTCCATATTTTAGGGCTGACATTAACCATCTATGTTCAATTACTCCCCATCGAATTGATAATATGTAAAGCGCAAACTTTGTTTGCACCTCTATGTGGCTGTCTCTTGTGATTTCAATATTATATTTATTTATATATATATATATATATATATATATATATATATATATATATATATATATATATATATATATATATATATATATATATATATATATATATATATATCTATATATATATATATATATATATATATATATATATATATATATATATATATATATATATATATAGATATATATATATATATATATATATATATATATATATATATATATATATATATATATATATATATATATATATATATATTAGTATATTTTGGTAGCAGTCTTTCCTGTAGACATATATTATTAAATATGACCGAAAAAGCAAGATTAATAATTCTAACACGAATTTTCTCAATCTTTCGTACATTACGCTTCACTGTTGGAGGTAAATCAAAAATCACTTCTCCAAAATTCATTTTTATTTCTAGTCTGACGCGACACGGGCGCGTTTCGTAAAACTTATTACATTTTCAAAGACTTCACAAATACACAACTGATTAGAACTTACGTATCTCTGATTTTATATCTACATTTGAGTGAGGTGGGAGGGGTGATGTGGCATTAACACAAGACAGAACAAGAGGGGATATTAATAGGGTATTAAAAGTATCAACACAAGACAGAACAGAAACAATGGGTATTGAATAGAAGTGTTTGTAGAAAGCCTATTGGTCCATATTTCTTGATGCTTCTATATTGGAGCGGAGTCTTGAGGTGGGTAGAATATAGTTGTGCAATAATTGGCTGTTGATTGCTGGTGTTGACTTCTTGATGTGTAGTGCCTCGCAAACGTCAAGCCGCCTGCTATCGCTGTATCTATCGATGATTTCTGTGTTGTTTACTAGGATTTCTCTGGCGATGGTTTGGTTATGGGAAGAGATTATATGTTCCTTAATGGAGCCCTGTTGCTTATGCATCGTTAAACGCCTAGAAAGAGATGTTGTTGTCTTGCCTATATACTGGGTTTTTTGGAGCTTACAGTCCCCAAGTGGGCATTTGAAGGCATAGACGACGTTTGTCTCTTTTAAAGCGTTCTGTTTTGTGTCTGGAGAGTTTCTCATGAGTAGGCTGGCCGTTTTTCTGGTTTTATAGTAAATCGTCAGTTGTATCCTCTGATTTTTGTCTGTAGGGATAACGTTTCTATTAACAATATCTTTCAGTACCCTTTCCTCCGTTTTATGAGCTGTGTATCGTGATCCAGCCTGTACTCCTCTTGACATGCCAGAAAGTATTCTGAGGAAACTACTCCAAGCTTGTACTAAAGAGGCACCCTTCGTGAGACCGGATGGGCACATGTATAAGCAAGTAGATGGGGTCGCCATGGGTTCTCCCCTAGGTGTCCTGTTTGCAAACTTCTACATGGGTACCATCGAGCAAAAAGTCTTAGTCGACATGAACTTGAAACCGGCCATATACTGCAGGTATGTTGACGACATTTTTACACCGGTACCTGATGTCAGACATCTGCAGGAGCTGAAGGAGGCATTTGAGCAGAGTTCCGTGCTGCGTTTCACTTACGAGACGGAAAAGGATGGGAAGCTGCCTTTTCTAGATGTAACAGTCATGGAAAAGAGCGGAGGTTTCCACACTGCAGTCTACACTAAGGAAACAAACATAGGAATGTGCCTAATGCCAACAGCGACTGCCCTGACAGGTACAAGAGAAGTGTTGTTAACGCATACGTCAACCGTGATCTCAGCCACAGCTCAGAATGGAAGCAAGTCGACGAAGAACTCTGTAGGGTAAGGCAGGTCCTAGTCAATAACGGCTTCTCCAATGGTTTCATCGAAGACATCATAAGAAGGAAAGTGAAAAGCCATGCAACCTCTGAAGAGACAACTAACACAACACCTATACCCCCTATTAGACTATTTTACAGGAACTTCTTTTCCACAGCTCATAAAACGGAGGAAAGGGTCCTGAAAGATATTGTTAATAGAAACGTTATCCCTACAGACAAAAATCAGAGGATACAACTGACGATTTACTATAAAACCAGAAAAACGGCCAGCCTACTCATGAGAAACTCTCCAGACACAAAACAGAACGCTTTAAAAGAGACAAACGTCGTCTATGCCTTCAAATGCCCACTTGGGGACTGTAAGCTCCAAAAAACCCAGTATATAGGCAAGACAACAACATCTCTTTCTAGGCGTTTAACGATGCATAAGCAACAGGGCTCCATTAAGGAACATATAATCTCTTCCCATAACCAAACCATCGCCAGAGAAATCCTAGTAAACAACACAGAAATCATTGATAGATACAGCGATAGCAGGCGGCTTGACGTTTGCGAGGCACTACACATCAAGAAGTCAACACCAGCAATCAACAGCCAATTATTGCACAACTATATTCTACCCACCTCAAGACTCCGCTCCAATATAGAAGCATCAAGAAATATGGACCAATAGGCTTTCTACAAACACTTCTATTCAATACCCATTGTTTCTGTTCTGTCTTGTGTTGATACTTTTAATACCCTATTAATATCCCCTCTTGTTCTGTCTTGTGTTAATGCCACATCACCCCTCCCACCTCACTCAAATGTAGATATAAAATCAGAGATACGTAAGTTCTAATCAGTTGTGTATTTGTGAAGTCTTTGAAAATGTAATAAGTTTTACGAAACGCGCCCGTGTCGCGTCAGACTAGAAATAAAAATGAATTTTGGAGATTTCAAGTGATTTTTGATTTACCTCCAACAGTGAAGCGTAATGTACGAAAGATTGAGAAAATTCGTGTTAGAATTATTAATCTTACTTTTTCGGTCATATTTAATAATATATATATATATATATATATATATATATATATATATATATATATATATATATATATATATATATATATATATATCAGACCACGGAGGAAAATGAAACAGGAATTTCCTTAAGTACTTTCGTATATTAAATACATCTTCAGAAGGAATGATTTTACAGATCGAGTGATGGGTATAAATAGGCAGGAGAGAGTGGTGAATTAAGGTGAGGTACAATACTTGGACAACGCAGACGGCCCATTGGCCCATCAGATGCACCCAATTGGCCCATCCGATGTAGCCCAATGGCCCATCTGATAAAGCAGACATACAAGCACAATACATAGGTAATTATAACATAAAGAGGTAAATATATACAATGAATTAGTGAGACAAATGTTTTCCAATGATCCTACTAAAATCGCCCTTTAGCTGATCTATTAGAAATGGATCTAAGTTATATAGACCACTGCTAATATTCAAATTACTTTCTTTGGTGATCTGTATCAAAGCAGATTCAATTATGTTTCTGTTATAGGTGCTTTTACAATTTGTTATTGAAGAAGCACTCTCCCAATCAATTTGGTGAGCTTTTACTGACAAATGCACAAACAAAGCATTAGACAATTGGCCATGTCTTACAGAGTATTTATGTTGCGATATTCTACATTTTAAATCTTTAGATGTTTGCCCGACATAGAACTTATTACATTCCTTACAAGGCATTTTATAAATGACGCAATTATCACTACGAGGGCTGTTCCTAACTAATAGCTTACCAACAGTGTTTTCGTAGCTAAACATTACATCTATATTAAAAAGTTTCAAGGCCTTAACAATATTCTCAAACCCAGAGAAATATGGTAAACATAACACATTCTTTGGGCGAATCCTTTCACTGCATACATTATTATAATATGTACGACGTGCTTTGTTACGACAAACTTCCAAAAAATTCAGTGGGTAACAAAGCTTAAGACCAATCGAATCAATATTCTTAAATTCTTCGTCTAAGAATTCTGGACTCATAACTCGAAGAGCTCTTAGATACATTGAAGAAAAAATTGGGGAATCCTCTATTGCCATTGCTCTCAAACCTGTACATGGAATTCTTCGAAAAGAAATTTTTTTCAAAAATAACTCCTGGAATCATTTCTTGGTTTAGATATGTTGATGATATCTTGTGTATTTGGCCTTCAGATGTAAACACAGACGAATTTGTAGCCAAACTTAATGACCAAGTCACCTCCATAAAATTTACTATGGAGACTGAAATTGATAAATGTTTGCCATTCTTAGATTTGCTTATTCATAGGGAAAATTCTTCATTAAAGTTTAGTGTTTACAGAAAACCTACGAATAATTTATCTTATATTCATTATTTTTCAGGGCATAGATACAATGTAAAAAAGTCAATTTTTTCTTCAATGTATCTAAGAGCTCTTCGAGTTGTGAGTCCAGAATTCTTAGACGAAGAATTTAAGAATATTGATTCGATTGGTCTTAAGCTTTGTTACCCACTGAATTTTTTGGAAGTTTGTCGTAACAAAGCACGTCGTACATATTATAATAATGTATGCAGTGAAAGGATTCGCCCAAAGAATGTGTTATGTTTACCATATTTCTCTGGGTTTGAGAATATTGTTAAGGCCTTGAAACTTTTTAATATAGATGTAATGTTTAGCTACGAAAACACTGTTGGTAAGCTATTAGTTAGGAACAGCCCTCGTAGTGATAACTGCGTCATTTATAAAATACCTTGTAAGGAATGTAATAAGTTCTATGTCGGGCAAACATCTAAAGATTTAAAATGTAGAATATCGCAACATAAATACTCTGTAAGATATGGCCAATTGTCTAATGCTTTGCTTGTTCATTTGTCAGAAAAGCTCACCAAATTGATTGGGAGAGTGCTTCTTCAATAACAAATTGTAAAAGCACCTATAACAGAAACATAATTGAAACTGCTTTGATACAGATCACCAAAGAAAGTAATTTGAATATTAGCAGTGGTCTATATAACTTAGATCCATTTCTAATAGATCAGCTAAAGGGCGATTTAAGTAGGATCATTGGAAAACATTTGTCTCACTAATTCATTGTATATATTTACCTCTTTATGTTATAAAGAGGTAACATTTCCCCCCAACACACCCACTCACACTAGGACTATTCTTGCTCTCTTTCTTGCTCTCTTTCTCTTGACAAGGGCAAAATGGCAGGTGGACGCAACAGGGACACAGGGAACAGCCAAATTTATCAAATGAGGGACATGTTAACTAAAGTTCTGGAGGAATTCAGGAAGGAGATGCAGGAAATGAGGATTACAATTAACAACCTGCAAAGTGAGCTGACATCAGTAAGGGAGGAGATCAAATCCCTCACAGAAAAAAATAAAGAGACCGAGCATCAGATTATCATCCAAAGGGAGGGTGGGAATGTTACATTGGAAGGAAATGCCTCTGTACCTGAAACATTTGCAGACATACTGAAAAAGAGCTCAGAAGCAATGGATACAGTGAGGGAGGTAGCCCTTCAAGCTGCTACCTCACAGGAAGCATCAAGATGCACCACTCAGCTGCTGGAGAGAAAAAGATCAGTGGTAGTTGTAGGCATCAAAGAACAGGAAGGCTCCATCAGGCAAGAATGGAATAGCAAGGATAGAGAGGCAGTACAGGGGCTACTGAAGGGGTTACAGATGGAAGGGGCTGAACGAAACATTGAGAAGGTTTTCAGCTTGGGCTGGTACAACAAGGACAGAAACCGACTTGTAAAGGTGGTGTTTACAAACGAAACCACGAAGGAGGATATTCTCGAAAGGACGAGTCGACTGCAGCATGTGGAGGGATACAAGAATGTATTCCTGCAGAGGGACAGGACGAAGGAGGAGAGAGCCAGGGCAGCAGAGGCAAGGAGGAAGCGCAGGGAGGGAGAAGCAAACCAGGAAATCACAGCCCCCAACACAACAGTCCTAGAGACAAGAGGCGAACCCAAAACCAGCATCCCAGCAACACCAGAGGGGAGGGCAACCCCACCACCCCCCTCTGCATAGAAACCCTCCCTTCCCCTCACCCTACCTGCCCCCACCCAATACACCCCATTCTTACCCTGTCATCCCTTCCCCATTCCCATCATGTCCCCCCTCCCACCTTTCCCCCCCTGTCCCCCCTCCCCCTTCATCCCATACCCTCCCTATCCCTCCTCCCCCCTCACCCCGTATCCTCCATGTCCCCCCTATCTCCTTAACCCACACCCAACCTGTCCCCCCATCCATGAAACCCCCACCCCTCACCCCAAACTCCCCTGAAACCCTGCAAACTACCTCACAGATCATCTCACCCACTGAAAAGCTTCCCACACCAGCCGAATGCTCGCCAAGAAAGGGACAAGAAAATGAACTGAAGAAAGTGAGCTTCAAGGCAATGTACACTAACGTAGATGGAATTACAAATAAAACAAGTGAACTCGGAGAATGGGCACTAGAAGAAAACCCAGACATAATAGCATTCACAGAAACAAAGCTAACAAACACCATAACAAACGCAGTGTTTCCACAGGGCTACTATGTAGTGAGGAAAGAGAGAGAAGGGAGAGGAGGAGGTGGTGTAGCTTTGCTACTAAGAGAAGGTTAGAGTTTCGAAGAGATGGTAATTCAGAACTGTGAAGGTTTCAGTGACTACATATCAGGCACCATAGCAACTGGAGGACAGAAAATTATAGTAGTAGTCATATATAACCCCCACCGAATGTCAGCAGACCCAGACAGGAGTATGATAGAAACAACTTGGCCACCATCAATATAATAGAGAGAGCAGCCTCTGTGGCTAGCAGGAACGGATCCAGGCTACTAATCATGAGAGACTTCAACCATGGAAAGATAGATTGGAAGAACAGAGACCCACATGGAGGCCCAGACACTTGGAGAGCTAAGCTGCTGGATGTGGCAACAAGAAACTTTCTAAGTCAACACGTCAAGGGACCGACAAGAATGAGAGGAGGGGATGAACCAGCCTTGCTTGATCTGATATTTACCCTAAATAAGTCGGATATAAGGGAAGTTAAGTTGGAAGCCCCCTTGGGAATGAGTGATCATAGTGTATTGAGCTTTGAGTACCTGGTTGAGCTAGGAATTATCACCCCCAAAAAAGAACTGGGAAACAAAGGGCTGGCGTACCGAAAGGGAAACTATGAGGAGATGAATAAATTCCTATGGGTTATACATTGGGACACAGAACTCGGAACCAAGTCCGTACAAGACATGATGGACTATGTCACCCAAAAAGGTCAGGAGGCTGTAAGCAGGTTTGTCCCAGCCCAACAGGAAAAAACAGAGAAGCAAAGGAAGAATCCGTAGTTTAATAGGGAATGTATGAAAGCAAAGGAGCTGAACAAAAGGGCATGGAGGAACTTCCGTAATAACAGAACACCAGAAAGCAGAGAGGGATACCAGAGAACCAGGAACGAGTATGTTAGTGTGGGAAGAGCAGCTGAGAAAAGGTATGAAAATGATATAGCTAATAAAGCCAAGACCGAACCAAAGCTACTACACAGTCACATCAGGAGGAAGACAACAGTGAAGGAACAGGTGATGATACTTAGGGTGGGCGAGGACAGGTACACAGAGAATGACAAAGAGGTGTGTGAAGAACTCAACATAAGGTTCCAGGAGGTCTTTACAATAGAACAGGGAGAAGTCACGGCGCTAGGAGAGGTGGCAGCAAACCAGGTAACCTTGGAAAGGTTCGAAATTACAAGAGATGAGGTCAAGAAGCACCTATTGGAGCTGGATGTGAGAAAAGCTGTTGGGCCGGATGGAATCTCACCATGGGTATTGAAAGAATGTGCAGGAGCACTTTGCTTGCCACTCTCCATAGTGTATAGTAGGTCACTGGAAACGGGAGACCTACCAGAAGTATGGAAGACTGCTAATGTAGTACCAATATTTAAAAAGGGTGACAGACGAGAGGCACTGAACTACAGGCCAGTGTCCTTAACTTGTATACCATGCAAGGTGATAGAGAAGATTGTGAGAAAAAACCTAGTAACACATCTGGAGAGAAGAGACTTCGTGACAACCCATCAACATGGGTTCAGGGAGGGTAAATCTTGCCTTACAGGCTTGATAGAATTCTATGATCAGGTGACAAAGATTAAGCAAGAAAGAGAAGGATGGGCGGACTGCATTTTTTTAGACTGTCGGAAAGCCTTTGACACAGTACCCCATAAAAGGTTGATGCATAAGCTGGAGGAACA
>NC_091188.1:23415864-23445864 GCF_040958095.1 Procambarus clarkii | reverse complement strand
CCTCGTAGCAGCCTTGGCAATCAGGCGTCGGAGAGTGTTGCCAACAGCGATTGGCCTGATTCCTTCGTCCTTCTTTTTGAGAGCACAGAGGGAGGCACCAAAAAAGAGAGGCCTGATGACCTCAGGTATCTCACCAGCCAGACACATGTTGACGAACCTTGTGAGTTCCATAAGAAGATCTTGTGCAGCATCACCAACCGCAGGATTTAACATTTGCTTGATATGTTGAGGTTTTAACCCTGTAAAGCCGCCTGCTGACCCAGGTGGAAAAGAAAGGGCTGCTTTGTAGACCTCAGATTCACCAACTGTTAATGGGTCTGAAATGGTGTCGGCTGATGGCGGAACGATGTTGTCGCCTTGAGGGGCTCTGGGTGGGTGCTTGCTTTGCAGGGCCCGTGCTGTGGCTGAGTTTCGAGGAGCAATTTTCTCGTCACTGGTGAGGACTCTAATAGCACTTGCGGTATTTCCCTCTTCAATTTTCTTGGTGATTTGTGCTCTGATTTTGTACGTTTCCGTTTTGTACGTTTGTATATATATATATATATATATATATATATATTGTAAAATCTGTAATAAGTTCTTTGTTGGGCAAACATCTAAAGATTTGAAATGTAGTATTTCTTAACATAAACACTCTGTAAGACATGGCCAATTGTCTAAAGCTTTGTTTGTTCATTTGTCAGAAAAAGCTCACCAAATTGATTGGGAGAGTGCTTCTTCAATAACGAATTGTAAAAGCACCTATAACAGAAACATAATTGAATCTGCATTGATACAGATCACAATAGGAAGTAATTTGAACATTAGCAGTGGTCTATATAACTTAGATCCATTTTTTATAGATCAATTAAAGGGCGATTTAAGTAGGATCATTGGAACACATTTGTCTCACTAATTCATTGTAAATATTCACTATTTTATGCTATAATTATCTATGTGTGGTTGCTGCATCAGATGGGCCAATAGGCCTTCTGCAGTGTACACGTATTGTACCTCACCCCACTCCACTCTTCTCTCCTGCCTATTTATGTCCAGTACTCGAGCAGTAAAATCATTCCTTCTGAAGATGTATTAATATACGAAAGTACTTAAGGAAATTCCTGTTTCAATTTTCCTCCGTGGTCTGCGTGATTTATATATATATATATATATATATATATATATATATATATATATATATATATATATATATATATATATATATATATATATATATATATATTGGTGTATACTGGCAGCAGGTTTTCTTTCAAACATGTTTCATTGAATATGACTGCATATTTTGTATTTATTATTTTCTGGTTTAGGGCTTCTATCCCTCTAACTATTTTCTTAGCATCAGGGCTTAATTGAAATAGGAGTTCTCCAAAACTCATTTTCGTACTTTTAAGGTGAAGAAAAGAAGTGATTTACTATAGAGTGTATTACACTTATTTGTATAATTTGCACGACGTTTCGAACCTCCATGGTTCATTCTCAAGTGAACAGATCTTACAATACTAGTTGATTTTATACCCGCATTAGGTCAGGTGATAATACAATGAAGGTGAAAACATGGGGGGATACATAAGGGATAAACATAGGGGCTGCAGAAGGCTTATTGGCCCATACGAGGCATCTCCTATCTAAACACAAAGATTAATCCAGTGTAATTGGCCTGTTATGTTGGACATTGTCTTCTGTGTTGGCATCGATATGTTCTTGTCTTGTCCTTACTCTCATGGTGGGTAGAGTAAATAGTTCCGTGATTTGGGTGTTCATGGTAGGTCGCTCTATTCTTATGTGAATTGCCTCAAGAATTTGTAATGTTCTTGAATCTTGGGTTTTGTCTATTATGCAAGTATTCTTGTTCAACATTTCTCTTGTTAGAGTAATGTCATGGGCTTGTCTCATGTGATTCCTAGGGGCACCAGATTGAAGATGGCATGTCAAACGCCTCGTCAGCTTGGTCGACGTCATACCTATGTACTTACATTGAAGGTTACATCCTTCGTGGGGGCAAGTGTACATGTATACAACGCTTGACTGCTGTAGAGGGTTCTCCGTCGGCTTCGGGCTGTTTTTGATAAGGAGTTCGGAAGTCTTCTTGGTTTTGTAGAATATTATCAGGTTTATGTTTTGGTTAGGAGTAGTGCTTTTTACTCCTTTACGGATTATTTCTTTCATTATTCTTTCCTCTTTTATATGTTCACTGTGCATGGTTGATTTGTAATATAATTTTATTGGGGGTGTTGTGGTTTCTGTTCTAGGTTCTGAATTATACCAACGGTCCAAGTGTCTTCTTATAGCAGCGTTTATTTCCGCGTTGCTATATCCGTTGTTCACCAATACCTGAGTTACTCTTTCAAACTCTCTACTCACGTTGCTCCATTCAGAGCAGTGGGTAAGCGCTCGACGAATATAAGCATTGAGAACACTGGCTTTGCATCTTTGGGGGCACTCACTTCTACCGTTCAGGAATAATCCTATGTTGGTGGGCTTGGTATATACGTTGGTGCTTAAAGAGGTTCCTGTTTTTGTTATTAGTACATCCAAGAATGGCAGACTGTTATTTTCACTATTTTCATGTGTAAATCGGAGTACTGACTCTCTCTCTAAGTGTCTTTTTAGGTCAATTAGTTCATCTGAGTCTTTTACTATTACGAATATGTCATCTACATAACGGCAGTATACAGTTGGTTTTTGTCTGCTACTGAAGACCCTATCTTCGATGGTTCCCATATAAAAATTAGCAAATAAAACTCCTAAGGGGGAGCCCATTGCTACTCCGTCTATTTGTAAATACATGTCTCCTTGTGGACTGATGAAAAGGGCTTCCTTTGTACATGCTTCGAGAAGACTTTTCAAGTGTGGCTCAGGTATGTCTAATTTGGGGGTGCTCTCGTCTCTGTATACTCTGTCCAGTATCATTCCTATGGTTGTGTCGACTGGGACGTTGGTAAAAAGGGATTCAACGTCCAGGGAAGCGATGATTCCATTGGGCTGGGTAGATTTGATCAATTCTAGGAAATCTGCTGATGATTGTAGACTAAACTTACTTGGAGTGTATGGAGTTAGGAGTTCATTGAGTTTCTTTGCCAGGTGATAAGTTGGGGTTGGTATTTGGCTGATTATAGGGCGTAGTGGGTTACCTGGTTTATGCGTCTTAACATTGCCGTAGGCATATCCTAAGCCATAGTCGCCCTGATGCTAAGAAAATAGTTAGAGGGATAGAAGCCCTAAACCAGAAAATAATAAATACAGAATATGCGGTCATATTCAATGAAACATATATATATATATATATATATATATATATATATATATATATATATATATATATATATATATATATATATATATATATATATATATACATATATATATATATATATATATATATATATATATATATATATATATATATACATATATATATATATATATATATATTTATATATATATATATATATGTCGTACCTAGTAGCCAGAACTCACTTCTCAGCCTACTATGCAAGGCCTGATTTGCCTAATAAGCCTAGTTTTCATGAATTAATGTTTTTTCGACAACCTAACCTACCTAACCTAACCTAACCTAACGTTTTCGGCTACCTAACCTAACCTAACCTTTAAAGATAGGTTAGGTTAGGTTAGGTAGGGTTGGTTAGGTTCGGTCATATATCTACGTTAATTTTAACTCCAATAAAAAAAAATTGACCTCATACATAATGAAATGGGTAGCTTTATCATTTCATAAGAAAAAAATTAGAGAAAATATATTAATTCAGTAAAACTTGGCTTATTAGGCAAATCAGGCCTCGCATAGTAGGCTGAGAAGTGAGTTCTGGCTACTAGGTACGACATATATATATATATATAGAAATATATATATATATATATATATATATATATATATATATATATAATATATATATATATATATATATATATATATATATATATATATATATATATATATATATATATATATATATATATATATATATATATATATATGTCCTGGGGACCATTCAGGCTTGTTCGCATATATATATAGATATATATATATATATATATATATATATATATATATATATATATATATATATATATATATATATATATATATATATATGTATATAACTTTTTAGACACTCAACCCACCAGGAGACTCGAACACTGGCCAACAAGGTGGCAGTTGCATGCTGTATCCACTACACTATACTTCAAAGCCATAAGAGAGGTAGGAATTCTGGGGTATTTAACCAACCAGAACTCCAATCCTCTCCCAGGCAATGAGATAGTGTGGGACCTCGGTGCATCCGAGGTCCCACACTATCTCATTGCCTGGGAGAGGATTGGAGTTCTGGTTGGTTAAATACCCCAGAATTCCTACCTCTCTTATGGCTTTGAAGTATAGTGTAGTGGATACAGCATGCAACTGCCACCTTGTTGGCCAGTGTTCGAGTCTCCTGGTGGGTTGAGTGTCTAAAAAGTTATACACTTCAGCTACTGGAATAGGGTAGTCTGTGCATTATATATATATATATATACTTATATATTAGCAGTGGTCTATATATCTCTTCTGGTCAGCAGTGGTCTATATATCTCTTTTTTGGTGCCTCCCTCTGTGCTCTCAAAAAGAAGGACGAAGGAATCAGGCCAATCGCTGTTGACAACACTCTCCGACGCCTGATTGCCAAGGCTGCTACGAGGGTTGTCAGCCAGCAAGCGGCTGAATTGCTGAAACCAATCAAGCTAGGATTTGGAATCCCCCAAGACTGTGAAACGGCTCCCCATGCAGCACGAGCATACATCACCAACATTTCTGATGAAAAGGCCCTGCTCAAACTGGACTTTAAGAATGCCTTCAACATGGTCAGAAGATATGCAGTACTTTGTGCCGTACATCGCCATTTCCGGCCCCTCTACCCGTTCATACTATCGTGCTACAGTGGTGAGTCAAAACTGATCTTTGGTGAACATGAAATCAGATCATGTGAAGGTGTTCAGCAAGGTGATCCTCTTGCTCCCCTTCTTTTCTGCTTAGTCTTAAAAGAAATCACCGAAACTTGTCCAGCGAGTTCAACATCTGTTTTTTGGATGATGGCACTATAGCTGGCACCGTAGACCATCTCTTGGCAGATATCAGGAAAATAAGGGAGCAAGAAGTAAGCCTGAGTCTTGTCCTGAACCCTTCCAAGTGTGAAGTAGTCTCTTCCAACCCAGACATCGTAGCTAGAATAAGGTCTGCCTTGCCTGGAGCCCATGTTGTTAGGGCCGAGAACAGCACCCTCCTTGGAGCCCCCCTCGGGACTAACGTATTGAGGAGATCGTTGACAAGAAAATCGCAGACCTAAGGAGGATGGAAGACAGAATAGGTGATATCGATGCCCACGATGCTTTTTGTCTCCTCACCAAATGCCTATCCCTTCCGAGGCTAACCTACTTTCTGAGGTGCGCCCCATCTTACGACAGCCGAAAGTTTGAAGAGTATGACCTCTTACTGAAGACCATGCTGGAAAAAGTTGTTAACCTCTCCCTCAACGAATGCCAGTGGAAACAAGCCACTCTTCCTGTTAGACTCGGTGGCTTGGGTGTCCGCACTGCTACCCAAATTGCTGGCCCAGCATTCCTGTCTTCCTCCTCAGCATCAGATGACCTGGTTAAGGAAATTCTACCTGACACCCTGAGTGATGTAGCGGGGATACAGGACCCCCACTACGCGGAATGCGACACGAAATGGGGTGCCATGGCAGACCCAGCACTTAGACCTCCCAGCCTGCAAAACACTCATCGATCCAGCAGTAGCCACCTTCATCCCACCATGACCAATATCTGTATAGCACGGTACATGCTTTGACATCAGCAGCTAGAATGATAGCTGGCACAAACCCCCGAGAATATGTGAGAATTCTGAATATTCTTTACAAAGTGAATGATCTCCCATCCTTCAACTTTCCTGATGAAGTCTATACCACCACCGCACTGCAGGTGTGGTGGTGGTATAGACCGAGCGATGCCCGATGCTGCAACGCCCGCTCCTGTTGCAACTTGATTGCAAGCCACCCAAGCGCCGATGCCTTCTCCTTCCATCGATATCTGCCACAGTCCCACCCCTCGTGTGTGTGTGTACCCACAGAACTCTCTACACCTCCAGGATCTGCGACGACTATTCAACCAGCAAAAACTCAACCCTCAAGATTCGCCGCCTCTGCTTTTGAATCAGCCGATTCATCGATTGAGGATATCTCGGTTGGATCAACATCTCCCCCATCTTCGGAAGTGCCCCTACTCAGCTGAAGATATCCTTCTGGACACTACCTCCACTTTCCTTCTGGACACCACCACCATGACAACACATAGGGAGCGGTAAACCAGGAAATCACTGCCCCAACACAACATTGCCAGAGGTGAAGGGAGGGAAACACACAACCAGCAATCCCTGCAACACCAGAGGGGAGGGCAACATCATCACCCTCCTCTGCATAGAAACCCTCCCTGCCCCCACTCAAATGCTCCCTCCCCCACTAACGCCATACCGACTCGGTCACACCTCCCCAATTCCCACTATGTCCCCCTCCCTCCTTTCCCTTTACCCCCTCCCCCTCCATCCCATACCCTCCCTGTCCCTCCTCCCCCCTCACCCCATAATCTCCATGTCCCCCCCTACCTCCTTACCCCATACCCTCCTTGTCCTCCCATCCCTTAACCCCCCCCCCACCCCAGAATCCTCTGAGACCCTGTTAACCACCTCGCAGCTCTTCACATCTATTGAACAGCTTCCTCCGTCAGCAGAACGCTCACCAAGAAGGAGACAAGAGAATGAACAGAAGAAAATGAGCTGTGAGGCAATGTGCACTAACATAGATGGGATTACAAATGAAACAAGTGAACTTGGAGAATGGGCACTAGAAGACATAATAGCACTCACAGAAACAAAGCAAGCGAAAACCATAACAAATGCAGTGTTTCCACAGGACTACTATTTTGTGAGGAAAGAAAGAGAAGGCAGAGGATTAGGTGGTGTAGCTCAGCTGATAAGAAAAAGCTGGAGTTTTTAAGAGATTGTTATTCAGGGCTGTGAAGATTTTAGTGACTACATAACAGGTACCATAGCAATTGGAGGATAAAAAATTATAGTAGTAGTCATATATAACCCCCCACCAAACGACAGAAGACTCAGACAGGAATATGACAGAAGCAACATGACCCCCATTAATATAATAGACAAAGCAGCTTCTGTAGCTAGCAGGAACGGATCAGACTACTAATCATGAAAGACTTCAACCACGGGAAGATAGATTGGGAGAACAGAGACCCACATGGAGGATCAGACACATGGAGAGCTAAGCTGCTGGACGTGGCAACAAGAAACTTTCTTAGCCAACACATCAAGGGACCGACAAGAATGAGAGGAGAGGATGAACCAGCTATACTTGATCTGATATTTACCCTAAATGTGTGGGATTCATGGGAAGTTAAGTTGGAAGCCCCCTTGGGAATGAGTGATCACAATGTATTGATCTTTGAGTACCTGATAGAGAAAGGAATTATTTCTATAAAAAAAGAACTAGGAAACAAAGGGCTGGCGTACCGAAAGAGAAATTATGAGATGAGAAAATTCCTAGGGAATATGCTATGGGGTACAGAAATCAGAACTAAGTCCGTACAAGACATGATGGACTATGTCACCTCAAAAGTGTCAGGAGCCAGTAAACAGGTTTATCCCGGCTCGTAAGGAAAACCCCAAGAAGCAAAAGAAGAATCCGTGGTATAAGAGGGCATGTATGGAAGCAAATGAACTGAACAAAAGGGCGCACTGGAGGAATTTCCGAAATATCAAAACACCTGAAAGTAGAGAGAGAGATACCAGAGAACCAGGAACGAGTATGTTAGGGTGAGAAGAGAAGCTGAGAAAATTTATGAAAATGATATAGCTAATAAAACCAAGACCGAACCAAAGCTACTACACAGTCACATCAAGAGGATAACAACAGTGATGAAACTTAGAATGGGTGAGAACAGGTACACAGAGAATGACAAAGAGGTGTGTGAAGAACTCCACAAGAGGTTACAGGAGGTCTTCACAATAGACGAAAGTGAGGTCACTGCACTAGGAGAGGTGGCAGTAAACCAGGCGGCCTTGAAAGGGTTCGAAATTACAAGAGATGAGTTCAAGAGGCATCTGTTAGACGTGACGTCCAACGTCACGTGACGTTAGACGTGAGAACGGCTGTTGGCCAGGATGGAATCTCACCATGGGTACTGAAAGAGTGTGCAGTAGAACTTTGCTTGTCACTCTCCATAGTGTATAGTAGGTCACTCGAGACAGGAGACCTACCCGAAATATGGAAGATGGCTAATGTAGTACCAATATACTAAAAGGGTGACAGACAAGAGGCACTGAACTACAGGTCAGTGTGTTTAACTTGTATACCATGCAAGGTGATAGAGAAGATTGTGAGAAAAAACCTAGTAACACATCTGGAGAGAAGAGACTTCGTGACAACCCATCAACATGGGTTCAGGGAGGGTAAATCTTTCCTTACAGGCTTAATAGAATTTTACAATCAGGTGACAAAGATTAAGCAAGAAAGAAAAGGCTGGGCGGACTGCATTTTCTTGGGCTCCCAGAAAGTCTTTGACACAGTACCCCATAAGAGGCTAATGCATAAGCTGGAGAGACAGGCAGGGGTAACTGGTAGGGCGCTCCTCCAGTGGGTAAGGGAGTACCTAAGCAATAGGAAGCAGAGAGTTACAGTGAGGGGGTGAGACCTCAGATTGGCGTGAAGTCACCAGTGGAGTCCAACAGGGTTCTGTACTCGGACCTATCCTGTTTCTGATATACGTAAATGATCTTCCAGAGGGTATAGACTCATTCCTCTCAATATTTGCTGACGACGCCAAAATTATGAGAAGGATTAAGACAGATGAGGCTTGAGGCTTCAAGAAGACCTGGACAAGCTTCAGGAAGGGTTGAACAAATGGTAGTTAGAGTTTAACCCAAGCAAATGTAATGTAATGAAGATAGGTGTAGGGAGCAGGAGACCAGATACAAGGTATCATTTGAGAGATGAAATACTTCAAGATTCAGAGAGAGAGAGAGAGAGAAAGACCTGGGGGTTGATATCACGCCAGACCTGTCCCTTAAAGCCCCTATCAAGAGGATAACAACAGCGGCATATGCCAGGTTGGCTAAAATAACAACAGCCTTTCGAAACTTGTGTAAGGAATCTTTCAGAACTTTCTATACCACATATGTCAGACCAATCCTGGAGTATGCGGCTCCAGCATGGAGTCCATATCTAGTCAAGCATAAGACTAAACTGGAAAAGGTTCAAAAGTTTGCCACCAAACTAGTACCTGAACTGAGGGGTATGAGCTACGAGGAGAGACTAGGGGAATTAAACCTCACGTCACTGGGAGACAGAAGAGTTAGAGGGGACATAAACACCACATACAAGATTCCCAGAAGAATTGATAGGGTAGATAAAGACAGACTTTTTAACACAAGTGTGAGAGTTTGAAAATGGAATATGGAATGGTAATGAGGAATTGAGAAATTGAACTCAGAAAATTTCTAAAAATTGTCTTTCGTTCTTTTAATCTTTATTCCTGTCGTGATATTCAGTTAGGTCGCCTGAGGAAGGACTTGCTTAGCTAACACACCAGTGTAGTAGGCAGCTCATTCCTCACTCTGGGACCATTTATGAACAATTGACTAGGCGCAAACGCAGTTGAAATCCCCTTCACTAGGCCGTCGATCTTCGCCATTCGCCGAAGTGAATCTAACGAGTAGGTCCTGGGCTCTCACAACAATATTTTATTGTTGTGTGGTGCCATATATTTAGTTCAAAACCCATGAATCAGTCTCAATTTAATAGTCGAGTGTGACAGTACACTTACAGAACCATATAAATGTTTGGGGTGTAACGAAAAGACAGTGTTCAACATAACAACTTAGTTTATTCAATAAAGTACTAACTACTACAACAAAAACAAAAGAAATATCAATGACGTTACTCGAAAACCTTCTTGTGACACTATCAATGACAGCTAGACACCAGCCCCTCGGACTGCATAATGAATTAACTCGAACATAAGGCGTGACCACAGAGGAATCAAACAAGCAAGCAAGATACAGATCTATAATCACAATCACAACAAATGACACGGTATGCTATGAGAAACGTCTCCAATAACCTCCTATCCTTTCCCTACGCTCCTTGCAGCTTACACCTGCAATAGCGGTTGCCATGCAATCAAATCAGTAGCCTGTTAATGACACATCAATAACTAATGGGTTCACTGGCAACTCCAGCACCCTTCCACAATTAATCCTTACGTTAACACTCCGTCCTACGGACGATCAACAATCAATAGCAATTGATTTACGTTAATACCAAGGTAACATTTACGTTAACTTAATAACTCTTACAACTGTTACTAGTAACGCGGAAATTACACAAACACTCTACCCGTCGAGCATTCAGTGAGTAAATCTCATTAATCCCTGCACTTCCAGACAGCTGATTACTAGTTACTTTACTAGTTACGTTAATTTGCGTTAATTTACGTTATCGGTTCCTATCACTCAACGATAGTTAACTCTGATTTACAATGTCCAAAGTGCTAAGAAATCGGTAATCACTCGTGATTACCCTTAGAGAAATTAATTACTATCCTCAAGATCAATAATTAATCAATTAAATACGCAACCTTTCACACTGGCTCAGCAAGTTGCATTAAGGTATGAATTCCGTCCGAGCCTTCCATACTCAGACCAATTCAGGTATTAAGGACGCTAATCACCATGTTTACGTTATTCTAAAATGTCGTTACTCTTCCCACGAGTCAATCAAGTGCCGGTACTTCCGGACAGATAAATAACGACCTAACGTTAATGGAACAATGGAAACTTCGTGTGAGTCGATCAACACGGATCGAAGTTAATTACTTTGACTTCCTGAAACACGTCAATTACCCGGCCCACTGACCGTTAATTACTACAGACAATACTATAATTCTTGTCTGGCTGATGGCTAGGCTACCCTGAGACTACCGTAGCTGCTTTCAGGAAAATAATTAACCCAAACATATTCTACGTTACTCAACTTGTTATAGAACAAATTCTCTAAAATCAATGGGTGTTCCCTTGGTTACGTTATATTAATTGTCTCCCAATCACTGTTGGAAATTTCCAACACTGATACATCTCAATTGTATCACAATACACTACTGTTGTATATTAACCACAATATCAATTAACCTTACTAACTGTAATACTAACATAAATTAATATTTCTTTATCTGCGCATTAATTGCTGAAATTCTCACGACATCGAGAGACAGGATTGCGTCAGATAATGTCTATCTAGACATATTTATTACCAATATGTTAGAGAATTGAATATGGTTCTCTACTTTTATCAGTATTCTGTATAATAATTAATTACTGATAATATAACTCCTAATGATCCAATAACCGAGAGTTATTAACTAAGATTATCACTAAAAAACAGTTTTATCTGTTATATACGAACGCCATGGAAATATTTCCCATTTCTTGTTAATATGGAAACGGTGCTTAATCAACACCATCTAGCGAGAATATAAACAATATAGTTCCCTACAATTGCAACCCTATTTCTTTAAAGCATTACTTCAGCAATTACACGGAAAAGAATTCTACGTGATTGCTAAATTCTATTGTGAATGGGAGGGAGGGGTTGAGAGGGATGCTAGCGGCGAGCCGCCATTATTCCTCACGTGTCCGACTGGCGATTAGGAAGGGAAGTGCGTGGTGGTGGTGTGATTGAAGAGTTTCCAACATTAATTACGTTGCAACTCCACCAATAGTCACCAATTACTTCCCGTGTTCTACAGTGCCCTACCAGTTAATAACGTGTCAACAATTGAAGTCACTGCCCGTAATTATGCGTACACAGCAGTGGACGCCTGGGACTGGCTGACACGGTTTCGGCAGACTTTAGTGTTTGACACGCTCACGTTAACTATACTATTCTTGTTTGATGCATCACTCCAGATTGTGTATTTGTGGGTAGTCTGTCGTTACGTAGCAAGAACAACAACAATACAACGTTAGTTGATTTTCTTCATATAATTTATTTTCAATGAATATTGAAATAATTCATAGCCTAATAAAATGCTACTTAATTTTCCCTGATTGCAGCGTGTAGACGAGGAGTTAATAAGCTGTCTCTCTTCACTCACGATATTCTCCACGGGTTCCTTCTTTATTGGGATCATGTGAACATGAGGACGAGTAACGAAACGGAATTACAGAAGTCGTCTTACAGCTAAGACACCCGTTTTCGTATAAATTTAGCTAAGATTATTATTAGTTTCTATATAAATTCATAGATAGGATATTTACAGTGAATAAGTTAATGCCAGAACTTATGGCTTAGTGTTTAATGTGTTTTACTCTTATTGTTGCTCAACATTTCATAATCTTTCAATATATTCCTTATTTTGATATGTCATGTCTTTGAATATATATTTAGTTCAGATTTGCCATGTTACTAACTCAACAATGAACTAGTGACGAACTACACTGGTTCCTAGATATATATGAACTACTAGAAATACCCCCCCAATGTTGATGTTTGAGGCTTTGACTTTAATAATTAATAATACAGTCTATTCATTATCTTCAAGTGATTGTTAAGTTAATTATCATCCATAGGCACTGGTTCTATAGTGTCAATCTAATAATCACCTTTGTTCGTTTTTCCTCTTTTCTCAAAAGTGGGTGGTCCTTCGATTTATGTTAAGCATAATAATCAAATAATTTAATATATGAGTTAAAGCCCCAGATACCCAACAATCACCCCCACTGATTAATGGACTTCGATGTCCTACCAGATAACAGGAGAATATAAAACCCAAGTACTCGTCTTCAGCCGAGTTCACCCACAACAATGATAATCACATTAACAAAATACAGTGACTTACGTTACAATCCGGTTGCAATGACAATACTACAGTACACTAGTAAATAACCCTCAGGACATGAAACCTCAAGAACACAGCCTCACGATGATTTACTGAACTGCAAAACACCCCGGTAATTGATCAACACTAGCAACAATTACCATCAATGACAACCCCTTTCTTTGCATTAACACACACAGCAATGTTCACTAAATCAAACTTTCAAATTCACGTCGAAACCGGCCATATACTGCAGGTATGTTGACGACATTTTTACACAGGTACCTGATGTCAGACATCCGCAGGAGCTGAAGGAGGCATTTGAGCGGAATTCTGTGTTGCGTTTCACTTACGAGATGGATAAGGATGGGAAGCTGCCCTTTCAAAATGTAACAGTCATGGAAAGGAGCGGAGGTTTCCACACCGCAGTCTACACTAAGGAAACAAACATAGGAATGTGCCTCAATGCCAACAGTGACTGCCCAGACAGGTACAAGAGGAGTGTCGTTAACGGTTATGTCGACTGTGCTCTCAGCCACAGCTCAGGATGGAAGCAAGTCGATGAAGAACTCTGTAGGGTAAGGCAGGTCCTAGTCAACAACGGCTTCTCCAATGGTTTCGTTGAAGACATCATAAGAAGGTAGGTGAAACGCCATGCAACCTCTGAAGAGACAGCTAACACAACACCTGTACCCCCTATTAGACTATTTTACAGGAACTTCTTTTCCACAGCTCATAAAACGGAGGAAAGGGTCCTGAAAGATATTGTTAATAGAAACGTTATCCCTACAGACAAAAATCAGAAGATACAATTGACGATCTACTATAAAACCAAGAAAACGGCCAATCTACTCATAAGGAACTCTCCAGACACAAAGCAGAACGCTTTAAAAGAGACCAATGTCGTCTATGCCTTCAAATGCCCACTTGGGGACTGTAAGCCTCAAAGAATTCAGTATATAGGCAAGACAACAACATCTCTTTCCAGGCGATTAACGATGCATAAACAACAGGACTCCATTAAAAAACATATCATCTCTTCCGACAACCAGATCATCACCAGAGAAGTCTTAACAAAAAACACGGAAATCATCGATAGATACAGCGATAGAAGGCGGCTAGATATCTGCGAGGCACTACACATTAAGAAGTCGACACCAGCAATCAACAGCCAATTAATGCACAACTATATTCTACCCACTTCAAGACTCCGCACCAATATAGAAGCATCAAGAAATATGGGCCAATAGGCCCTTTGCAGTTACTTCCATTCTTCCCTCTAACTTACAAAATATTATACCCATTGTTTCGTGTTCTGTCATGTGTTAAAAGTTTGTTTTCACCTCATCCAAAACTGTTGTAACATATCACCTCACCCAAATGCAGGTATAAAAAATCGAAGATGTTTAAGCTCTGTTCAGTTATAGTTGTGTGTGTGTAAACTAAAGTCTTTGAAAATGTAATAAGTTTTACGAAACGCGCTGAAGTGTCGCGTCTGAATAGAAATAAAAATGAATTTTGGAGAATTGATTTTTCAGTTACCATCAACAGTGAAGAAAAATATAAGAAACATTGAGAAAATTCGTGTTAGAATTATTAATCTTACTTTTTCGGTCATATTTAATAATATATGTCTACAGGAAGACTGCTACCAATATATATATATATATATATATATATATATATATATATATATATATATATATATATATATATATATATATATATATATATATATATATATATATGTATATATATATATATATATATATATATATATATATATATATATATATATATATATATATATATATATATATATATATATATATATATATATATATATATATATCACCTGGCAAAGAAACTCAATGAACTCCTAACTCCATACACTCCAAGTAAGTTTAGTCTACAATCATCAGCAGATTTCCTAGAATTGATCAAATCTACCCAGCCCGATGGAATCATCGCTTCCCTGGACGTTGAATCCCTATTTACCAACGTCCCAGTCGACACAACCATAGGAATGATACTGGACAGAGTATACAGAGACGAGAGCACCCCCAAATTAGACATACCTGAGCCACACTTGAAAAGTCTTCTCGAAGCATGTACAAAGGAAGCCCCTTTCATCAGTCCACAAGGAGACATGTATTTACAAATAGACGGAGTAGCAATGGGCTCCCCCTTAGGCGTTTGATTTGCTAATTTTTATATGGGAACCATCGAAGACAGGGTCTTCAGTAGCAGACAAAAACCAACTGTATACTGCCGTTATGTAGATGACATATTCGTAATAGTAAAAGACTCAGATGAATTAATTGACCTAAAAAGACACCTAGAGAGAGAGTCAGTACTCCGATTTCCACATGAAAATAGTGAAAATAACAGTCTGCCATTCCTGGATGTACTAATAACAAAAACAGGAACCTCTTTAAGCACCAACGTATATACCAAACCCACCAACATAGGATTATGCCTGAACGGTAGAAGTGAGTGCCCCCAGAGATACAAAGCCAGTGTTCTCAATGCTTATATTCGTCGAGCGCTTACCCACTGCTCTGAATGGAGCAACGTGAGTAGAGAGTTTGAAAGAGTAACTCAGGTATTGGTGAACAACGGATATAGCAACGCAGAAATAAACGCTGCTATAAGAAGACACTTGGACCGTTGGTATAATTCAGAACCTAGAACAGAAACCACAACACCCCCAATAAAATTATATTACAAATCAACCATGCACAGTGAACATATAAAAGAGGAAAGAATAATGAAAGAAATAATCCGTAAAGGAGTAAAAAGCACTACACATAACCAAAACATAAACCTGATAATATTCTACCAAACCAAGAAGACTTCCGAACTCCTTATCAAAAACAGCCCGAAGCCGACGGAGAACCCTCTACAGCAGTCAAGCGTTGTATACATGTACACTTGCCCCCACGAAGGATGTAACCTTCAATGTAAGTACATAGGTATGACGTCGACCAAGCTGACGAGGCGTTTGACATGCCATCTTCAATCTGGTGCCCCTAGGAATCACATGAGACAAGCCCATGACATTACTCTAACAAGACAAATGTTGAACAAGAATACTTGCATAATAGACAAAACCCAAGATGCAAGAAGATTACAAATTCTTGAGGCAATTCACATAAGAATAGAGCGACCTACCATGAACACCCAAATCACGGAACTATTTACTCTACCCACCATGAGAGTAAGGACAAGACAAGAACATATCGATGCCAACACAGAAGACAATGTCCAACATAACAGGCCAATTACACTGGATTAATCTTTGTTTAGATAGGAGATGCCTCGTATGGGCCAATAAGCCTTCTGCAGCCTCTATGTTTCACCTCACATTTATCCCTTATGTATCCCCCCATGTCTTCACCTTCATATATATATATATATATATATATATATATATATATATATATATATATATATATATATATTTGCGAACAAGCCAGAATGGTCCCCTGGACAATATGCAACTGAAAACTCACACCCCAGAAGTGACTCGAACCCATACTCCCAGAAGCAACGCAACTGGTATGTACAAGACGCCTTAATCCACTTGACCATCACGACCGGACAATAATGAGGTGATAGCCGAGGCTATTTGAACCACCCCACCGCCGGCACTCGGATAGTTATCTTGGGCATAGCATTTTACCAAATCACCTCATGTCCGGTCGTGATGGTCAAGTGGATTAAGGCGTCTTGTACATACCAGTTGCGTTGCTTCTGGGAGTATGGGTTCGAGTCACTTCTGGGGTGTGAGTTTTCAGTTGCATATTGTCCAGGGGACCATTCTGGCTTGTTCGCATTTGTGTTCCTCACGTGTGCCCCTAAGAATGAGGTGATTTGGTAAAATGCTATGCCCAAGATAACTATACGAGTGCCGGCGGTGGGGTGGTTCAAATAGCCTCGGCTATCACCTCATTATGTCCGGTCGTGATGGTCAAGTGGATTAAGGCGTCTTGTACATACCAGTTGCGTTGCTTCTGGGAGTATGGGTTCGAGTCACTTCTGGGGTGTGAGTTTTCAGTTATATATATATATATATATATATATATATATATATATATATATATATATATATATATATATATATATATATATATATATATATATATATATATATATATATATATGCCGTACATAATAGCCAGAACGCACTTCTCAGCCTACTATGCAAGGCCCGATTTGCCTAATAGTCCAAGTTTTCCTGAATTAATATATTTTCTCTAATTTTTTTTCTTATGAAATGATAAAGCTACCCATTTCATTATGTATGAGGTCAATTTTTTTTTTGGAGTTAAAATAACGTAGATATATGACCGAACCTAACCTACCCTACCTAACCTAGCCTAACCTATCTTTATAGGTTTGGTTAGGTTAGGTAGCCGTAGAAGTTAGGTTAGGTTAGGTTAGGTAGGTTAGGTAGTCGAAAAACAATTCATGAAAACTTGGCTTATTAGGCAAATCGCGCCTTGCATAGTAGGCCGAGAAGTGCGTTCTGGCTACTAGGTACGACATATATATATATATATATATATATATATATATATATATATATATATATATATATATATATATATGTCGTACCTAATAGCCAGAACGCACTTCTCAGCCTAATATGCAAGGCCCGTTTTGCCTAATAAGCCAAGTTTTCCTGAATTAATATTATTTCTCTAATTTTTTTCTTATGAAATGATAAAGCTACCCATTTCATTATGTATGAGGTCAATTTTTTTTTATTGGAGTTAAAATTAACGTAGATATATGACCGAACCTAACCAACCCTACCTAACCTAACCTAACCTATCTTTATAGGTTAGGTTAGGTTAGATAGCCTAAAAAGCTAGGTTAGGTTAGGTTAGGTAGGTTAGGTAGTCGAAAAACAATTAATTCATGAAAACTTGGCTTATTAGGCAAATCGGGCCTTGCATAGTAGGCCGAGAAGTGCGTTCTGGCTACTAGGTACGACATATATATATATATATATATATATATATATATATATATATATATATATATATATATATATATAATTAAATATGACCGAAAAAGTAAGATTAATAATTCTAACGAATTTTCTCAATCTTTCGTACATTTCTTTTCACTGTTGGAGGTAAATCAAAAATCAATTCTCCAAAATTCATTTTTATTTCTAGTCTGACGCGACACGAGCGCGTTTCGTAAAACTTATTACATTTTCAAAGACTTTAGTTCACAAATACACAACTGAATAGAACTTACGCATCTCCGATTTTATATCTACATTTGAGTGAGGTGGAAGGGGTGATGTGGCATTAACACAAGACAGAACAAGATGTGGCATTAATAGGGTATTAATTTCATCAACACAAGACAGAACAAGAAGTGATATTAATAGGGTATTAATTTCATCAACACAAGACAGAACACGAAACAATGGATATTGAATAGAAGTGTTTGTAGAAAGCCTATTGGTCCATATTTCTTGATGCTTCTATATTGGAGCGGAGTCTTGAGGTGGGTAGAATATAGTTGTGCAATAATTGGCTGTTGATTGCTGGTGTTGACTTCTTGATGTGTAGTGCCTCGCAAACGTCAAGCCGCCTGCTATCGCTGTATCTATCGATGATTTCTGTGTTGTTTACTAGGATTTCTCTGGCGATGGTTTGGTTGTGGGAAGAGATTATATGTTCCTTAATGGAGCCCTGTTGCTTATGCATCGTTAAACGCCTAGAAAGAGATGTTGTTGTCTTGCCTATATACTGGGTTTTTTGGAGCTTACAGTCCCCAAGCGGGCATTTGAAGGCATAGACGACGTTAGTCTCTTTTAAAGCGTTCTGTTTTGTGTCTGGAGAGTTTCTCATGAGTAGGCTGGCCGTTTTTCTGGTTTTATAGTAAATCGTCAGTTGTATCCTCTGATTTTTGTCTGTAGGGATAACGTTTCTATTAACAATATCTTTCAGGACCCTTTCCTCCGTTTTATGAGCTGTGGAAAAGAAGTTCCTGTAAAATAGTCTAATAGGGGGTATAGGTGTTGTGTTAATTGTCTCTTCAGAGGTTGCATGGCTTTTCACTTTCCTTCTTATGATGTCTTCGACGAAACCATTGGAGAAGCCGTTATTGACTAGGACCTGCCTTACCCTACAGAGTTCTTCGTCGACTTGCTTCCATTCTGAGCTGTGGCTGAGAGCACGGTCGACATATGCGTTAACAACACTCCTCTTGTACCTTTCTGGGCAGTCGCTGTTGGCATTTAGGCACATTCCTATGTTTGTTTCCTTAGTGTAGACTGCAGTGTGGAAACCTCTGCCCTTTTCCATGACTGTTACATCTAGAAAGGGCAGCTTCCCATCCTTTTCCATCTCGTAAGTGAAACGCAGCACGGAACTCTGCTCAAATGCCTCCTTCAGCTCCTGCAGATGTCTGACATCAGGTACCTGTGTAAAAATGTCGTCAACATACCTGCAGTATATGGCCGGTTTCAAGTTCATGTCGACTAAGACTTTTTGCTCGATGGTACCCATGTAGAAGTTTGCAAACAGGACACCTAGGGGAGAACCCATGGCGACCCCATCTACTTGCTTATACATGTGCCCATCCGGGCTCAAGAAGGGTGCCTCTTTAGTACAAGCTTGGAGTAGTTTCCTCAGAATATTTTCTGGTATGTCAAGAGGAGTACAGGCTGGATCACGATACAATCTGTCGGCTATCATTCCGATTGTCTCGTCCACAGGTACGTTGGTAAACAGCGATTCTACGTCCAACGAGGCTCTTATCCCTGTGGCCCGTGTGCCCCGCAGTAAGTCAACAAATTCCTTTGGAGACTTCAGGCTGAAGGCGCAAGGAACATAAGGAGTCAGCAGGCCGTTGAGTCGCTTCGCCAGTCTGTACGTGGGTGTGGGTATCTGGCTAATGATTGGCCGAAGTGGGTTTCCAGGCTTGTGTGTCTTGACATTTCCATACGCATATCCAGGTTTATATTCCCCAATGATCTTTGGCAGGTGGAGTCCGGATTTCTTGGCGTTCACAGTTTCGATCAGTTTGTTGACCTTTGCTTTTAATTCGGCTGTAGTGTCCTTCGTTACCCTTTGGAACTTAGTTTGGTCAGAGAGTATGATGTTCATTTTCGCCAGATATTCGTCTTTTTTAAGAATGACATATATTGGCGACTTGTCACCTCTCCTGACAACTATCTCCTTGTTCTCACGAAGGCTTTTAGCTGCCGCTTTAAGCTCGGGGGACAGTATGGTGCTTCTGTAATTGCCTCGATTCTTTCCTCCTTCTGCAATAAGTTCTGCTTGTAATGTATCTTTGGTAGTGACCTTCTTTTGTGTCTCGAGGTCGAATATGTCGTCCAACAGAATTTCCAACTCTACTTTCCGGGCCATCTCACTCGGTCTGGACATAACATGACAGTTTATGCCCAGATTTAGGAGAGTGACTTGGTCCTCAGAGAGGTTAATTCCTGCAAGGTTCAGGAAGCCATCTCTTGGTCGTGGAATTGCCATAGGTCCTCCATATAATGTTGTTAGTTTCTTGATAATCCTTGTTTCAGTGCTGAGGTGATGTTGGTCTGTGAGGATGTCGAGGTGTTGTTCAATGCGGGTACGGATACTTTCGTCGATGTTGCTATTTCTCCACTCGTTTGTAGCATGAAGTAGTTGCGTTTTGTTGTCTTTGATTTCATTCTCTGCCTTGTATATCTGATCACGAATCAGATCCTGGCGATATTTTATCGTGAAGGCTTGATTCCTTGCTGCTGGGTCGTGCGTTTTAATATTAGTATATTAAATATACTAATATTAATATATATATATATATATATATATATATATATATATATATATATATATATATATATATATATATATATATATATATATATATATATATATACATATATATATATAAATATATATATATAAATATATATATATATATATATATATATATATATATATACATATATATATATATATATATATATATATATATATATATATACATATATATATATATATATATATATATATATATATATATATATATATTTTGGTAGCAGTCTTTCCTGTAGACATATATTATTAAATATGACCGAAAAAGTAAGATTAATAATTCTAACACGAATTTTCTCAATCTTTCGTACATTACGCTTCACTGTTGGAGGTAAATCAAAAATCACTTCTCCAAAATTCATTTTTATTTCTAGTCTGACGCGACACGGGCGCGTTTCGTAAAACTTATTACATTTTCAAAGAAAATTTTTCTTTGAAAATGTAATAAGTTTTACGAAACGCGCCCGTGTCGCGTCAGACTAGAAATAAAAATGAATTTTGGAGAAGTGATTTTTGATTTACCTCCAACAGTGAAGCGTAATGTACGAAAGATTGAGAAAATTCGTGTTAGAATTATTAATCTTACTTTTTCGGTCATATTTAATAATATATATATATATATATATATATATATATATATATATATATATATATATATATATATGTCGTACCTAGTAGCCAGAACGCACTTCTCAGCCTACTAAGCAAGGCCCAATTTGCCTAAAAAGCCAAGTTTTCATGAATTAATGTTTTTTCGACTACCTAACCTACCTAACCTAACCTAACCTAACGTTTTCGGCTACCTAACCTAACCTAACCTATAAAGATAGGTTAGGTTAGGTTAGGTAGAGTTGGTTAGGTTCGGTCATATATCTTCGTTAATTTTAACTCCAATAAAAAAAAATGTACCTCATACATAATGAAATGGGTAGCTTTATCATTTCATAAGAAAAAAAATAGAGAAAATATATTAATTCAGGAAAACTTCGCTTATTAGTCAAATTGGGACCTGCATAGTAGGCTGAGAAGTGCGTTCTGGCTACTAGGTACGACATATATATATATATATATATATATATATATATATATATATATATATATATATATATATGTCGTACCTAGTAGCCAGAACGCACTTCTCAGCCTACTATGCAAGGCCTGATTTGCCTAATAAGCCAAGTTTTCATGAATTAATTGTTTTTCGGCAACCTAACCTACCTAACCTAACCTAACCTAACTTTTTCTGCTACCTAACCTAACCTAACCTATAAAGATAGGTTAGGTTAGGTTAGGTAGGGTTGGTTAGGTTCGGTCATATATCTACGTTAATTTTAACTCCAATAAAAAAAATTGACCTCACACATAATGAAATGGGTAGCTTTATCATTTCATAAGAGAAAAATTGGAGAAAATATATTAATTCAGGAAAACTTGGCTTATTAGGCAAATCGGGCCTTGAATAGTAGGCCGAGAAGTGCGTTCTGGCTACTAGGTACGACACATATATATATATATATATATATATATATATATATATATATATATATATATATATATATATATATATATATATATATATATATATATATATATATTAGTATATTTTGGTAGCAGTCTTTCCTGTAGACATATATTATTAAATATGACCGAAAAAGTAAGATTAATAATTCTAACACGAATTTTCTCAATCTTTCGTACATTACGCTTCACTGTTGGAGGTAAATCAAAAATCACTTCTCCAAAATTCATTTTTATTTCTAGTCTGACGCGACACGGGCGCGTTTCGTAAAACTTATTACATTTTCAAAGACTTCACAAATACACAACTGATTAGAACTTACGTCTCTCTGATATTATATCTACATTTGAGTGAGGTGGGAAGGATGATGTGGCATTAACACAAGACAGAACAGGGGATATTAATAGGGTATTAAAAGTATCAACACAAGACAGAACAGAAACAATGGGTATTGAATAGAAGTGTTTGTAGAAAGCCTATTGGTCCATATTTCTTGATGCTTCTATATTGGAGCGGAGTCTTGAGGTGGGTGGAATATAGTTGTGCATTAATTGGCTGTTGATTGCTGGTGTTGACTTCTTGATGTGTAGTGCCTCGCAAACGTCAAGCCGCCTGCTATCGCTGTATCTATCGATGATTTCTGTGTTGTTTACTAGGATTTCTCTGGCGATGGTTTGGTTATGGGAAGAGATTATATGTTCCTTAATGGAGCCCTGTTGCTTATGCATCGTTAAACGCCTAGAAAGAGATGTTTTCTTGCCTATATACTGGTTTTTTTGGAGCTTACAGTCCCCAAGTGGGCATTTGAAGGCATAGACGACGTTAGTCTCTTTTAAAGCGTTCTGTTTTGTGTCTGGAGAGTTTCTCATGAGTAGGCTGGCCGTTTTTCTGGTTTTAAAGTAAATAAAATAGTATTTACTATAAAAGTCTGAAGGTCAAAGTCATAGGTCAGCCTGAAGTCTCCAAAGGAATTTGTTGACTTACTGCGGGGCACACGGACCACAGGGATAAGAGCCTCGTTGGACGTAGAATCACTGTTCACCAACGTACTTGTGGACGAGAAAATCGGGATGATAGCCGACAGAGTGTATCGTGATCCAGCCTGTACTCCTCTTGACATACCAGAAAATATTCTAAGGAAACTACTCCAAGCTTGTACTAAAGAGGCACCCTTCTTGAGCCCGGATGGGCACATGTATTAGCAAGTAGATGGCGTCGCCATGGGTTCTCCCCTAGGTGTCCTGTTTGCAAACTTCTACATGGGTACCATGGAGCAAAAAGTCTTAGTCGACATGAACTTGAAACCGGCCATATACTGCAGGTATGTTGACAACATTTTTACACAGGTACCTGATGTCAGACATCTGCCGGAGCTGAAGGAGGCATTTGAGCAGAGTTCCGTGCTGCGTTTCACTTACGAGATGGAAAAGGATGGGAAGCTGCCCTTTCTAGATGTAACAGTCATGGAAAAGAGCGGAGGTTTCCACACTGCAGTCTACACTAAGGAAACGAACATAGGAATGTGCCTAAATGCCAACAGTGACTGCCCAGACAGGTACAAGAGGAGTGTTGTTAACGCATATGTCGACCGTGCTCTCAGCCACAGCTCAGAATGGAAGCAAGTCGACGAAGAACTCTGTAGGGTAAGGCAGGTCCTAGTCAACAACGGCTTCTCCAATGGTTTCGTCGAAGACATCATAAGAAGGAAAGTGAAACGCCATGCAACCTCTGAAGAGACAACTAACACAACACCTATACCCCCTATTAGACTATTTTACAGGAACTTCTTTTCCACAGCTCATAAAACGGAGGAAAGGGTCCTGAAAGATATTGTTAATAGAAACGTTATCCCTACAGACAAAAATCAGAGGATACAACTGACGATTTACTATAAAACCAGAAAAACGGCCAGCCTACTCATGAGAAACTCTCCAGACACAAAGCAAAACGCTTTAAAAGAGACCAACGTCGTCTATGCCTTCAAATGCCCTCTTGGGGACTGTAAGCTCCAAAAAACCCAGTATATAGGCAAGACAACAACATCTCTTTCTAGGCGTTTAACGATGCATAAGCAACAGGGCTCCATTAAGGAACATATAATCTCTTCCCACAACCAAACCATCGCCAGAGAAATCCTAGTAAACAACACAGAAATCATCGATAGATACAGCAATAGCAGACGGCTTGACGTTTGCGAGGCACTACACATTAAGAAGTCAACACCAGCAATCAACAGCCAATTAATGCACAACTATATTCCACCCACCTCAAGACTCCGCTCCAATATAGAAGCATCAAGAAATATGGACCAATAGGCTTTCTACAATCACTTTCATTCAATACCCATTGCTTCGTGTTCTGTCTTGTGTTGATGAAATTAAGGGGGCATTAGATAGGGTTCATAAAAGTTGTTCTAGTGCAATGAAAATTTATTGACGTGTTACACGTGAAGAGGGCTGCAAGTGCTCCAAGTTTCAGCATCGCAGCCTAAATAGAGAGGGAGAAAAAAAAAAAAAAACTTATTTTAACCATTTTTTTACGTTTTAAAGTTGATATAACAAATACAAATATCAACTGAAATTATTTCTATGATACTCAGCTATCACAATACTATATAATAAAGGTTGTCTAGTGGCATTATTATCCCAAACCTATTTAGTGCAATAATACAAATTTTCAAAGTTCACCCAAAAAATTATGCAACAAAATGATGTTTATAAATATATATAAAATCAATAAATGATCTTAGGGGAAATATATAACTTGGGTTTTTAGAGGCATAGACTCTACATATAATGTGCAAGTTCCATGTAAATTGAATAATAAATAAAAAAGTTATTCAACCATATAGTTGCAAATTAGTTACCTGTAAAAAATGAAGGTCAAAGTTCAGCCACCTTTGGCTGAGGTTGATGAACGACCAATTTCAATCAAAATTACCACCCTTGTAGATTGGCATTCCTTCAGTAAGGTGTGTAAGTTCCATGAAGATCGCCTGATAAAAAAAAAAAAAATATTAAAAAAAAATAAAAAAAAATAAAAAAAAATAAAAAAAAAATAAAAAATAAGACAGCAGCTTTATATTTACAATTATTTATGATGTAGTATCAAGATATAACAAAAATAATACATACTAACCTAATATAATTGGTCTGAAATATGCAACATCTTGCAACATCAAGAGGGAGAACGTCTTGAGTTGCAGGTCTAAGATCTTGAGTGGCAGGTGCCGCAGGTGGTGTGGCAGGTGCCGCAGGTGGTGTGGCAGGTGCAGCAGGAGGTGTGGCAGGTGCCACAGAGGTGTGGCAGGTGCCACAGGAGGTGTGGGTGCCTGGGAGTGAGGCGAGGTAGTGTGTTGTGGGGCGGGAGGCTGCCCTCTCTCTTCACTCAAGAGAACTCTTGTTTTGCCTCAGTGTGGCTTTACGCTCCTTCTTTACTTGGCTAACGCGTAGAGCTCTTGCCTTTAGAGCTTTCTTCTTGTCCGATACTATATCCATTGTGCAGTATAAGCAAGAAAATACGATCTGTGAGAGCGCGTCAGGCATACGACCGCCTGCACAGACACAGAGAGGGTGACTGAGCCAGTAATCGGCTTATCGTCCCTCCCTCTCACACAAGACAGTTGCCAGCGAGTGTGTTTATAATGTGTATATGCATAACAAGATATTTTCCACTCTATTGCGAAATACTAGACGCTTACAACGTATGACGCATCACCCTACGGCGCACCCGAGCCGCGAGGACCAGATTTCGGACAATTGCGGCTGGAAAATTTACTCTAATTACGTTATTTATTATCATAACCTTTATACCCTATTAATGCCACCTCTTGTTCTGTCTTGTGTTGATGAATTTAATACCCTATTAATACCACCTCACCCCATCCACCTCACTCAAATGTAGATATAAACAAATTGGAGATGTGTAAGTTCTATTCATTTGTGTATGTGTAAACTAAAGTCTTTGAAAATGTAATAAGTTTTACGAAACGCGCTCAAGTGTCGCGTCAGACTAGAAATAAAAATGAATTTTGGAGAATTGATTTTTGAATTACCACCAGCAGTGAAAAGAAATGTATGAAAGATTGAGAAAATTCGTGTTAGAATTATTAATCTTACTTTTTCGGTCTTATTTAATAATATATGTCTACAGGAAAGACTGCTACCAAAATATACTAATATATATATAAATATATATATATATATATATATATATATATATATATATATATATATATATATATATATATATATATATATATATATATATATATATGTATATATATATATATATATATATATATATATATATATATATATATATATGTATATATATATATATGTATATATATATATATATATATATATATATATATATATATATATATATATATATATATATATATGTCGTACCTAGTAGCCAGAACGCACTTCTCAGCCTACTATGCAAGGCCCGATTTGCCTAATAAGTCAAGTTTTCCTGAATTAATATATTTTCTCTAATTTTTTTCTTATGAAATGATAAAGCTACTCATTTCCTTATGTATGAGGTCAATTTTATTTTATTGGAGTTAAAATTAACGTAGATATATGATCGAACCTAACCAACCCTACCTAACCTAACCTAACCTATCTCTATCGGTTAGGTTGGGTTAGGTAGCCGAAAAAGTTAGGTTAGGTAGGTTAGGTAGTCGAAAAATAATTAATTCATGAAAACTTGGCTTATTAGGCAAATCGGGCCTTGCATAGTAGGCTGAGAAGTGAGTTCTGGCTACTAGGTACGACATATATATATATATATATATATATATATATATATATATATATATATATATATAAATATATATATATATATATATATATATATATATATATATATATATATATATATATATATATATGTATATATATATATATATATGTGTGTGTGTATATCACGAAAATAAACACGTAATTAAGAATGTGACAATGTCAGACCACGGAGGAAAATTGAAACAGGAAATTTCCTTAAGTACTTTCGTATATTAAATACATCTTCAGAAGGTGAATATAAAGATGTAAAGAATACATCTTCAGACCTTCTGAAGATGTATTTAATATACGAAAGTACTTAAGGAAATTTCCTGTTTCATTTTTCCTCCGTGGTCTGACATTGTCATATATATATATATATATATATATATATATATATATATATATATATATATATATATATATATATATATATATATATATATATATATATATATATATATATATATATATATATATATATATATATATATATATATGGTACCTAATAGCCAGAACTCACTTCTTGGCCTACTATACAGGACCCTCATCGCAGTAGGCCAAGTTTGCAGGGCTCTTGAATATTAAGACTAGTAGACGATGATGTCTATCTATTTAGCCTATTAAGCATGATATATATATATATATATATATATATGATATATATATATATATATATATATATGATATATATATAATATCATATATATATATATATATAATATATATATATATATATATATTATATATTATATGTCGTACCTAGTAGCCAGAGCTCACTTTTCAGTCTACTATACAAGGCCCGATTTACATAATAAGTCACGTTTTCATGTCTAGTAGCCAGAACGCACTTCTCAGCCTACTAACGAAGGTTGCATTGTAGTGGGGACATATTAGGGCATACATCTGTTTCAGAAAAGTTGTTCAATATCAACCCATTTTTTTTTTTTAACTAGTTGTATAGTAAAAAGGAAGACAAAAAATACAAAACTTTTATTATTCAACTAATTTTATACTAACTATTTTATAATTGGTCCGAAATATAGTTCCTCAAGGTGACATCATCATCAAGATAGTAATATCATGCTGAGGTATACCAGTAAGACTGCCCAGAGACTCGGCATTGTGGATGATGGCCGTCACTGCCATGCTGAACTCAACCATTGAACGACTTACAGATCTGTCTTTGGGGACGCTATTCCAAACTCGGTTGTGTAGAGACTCATTTGGCTTTCCCTTCAGACACTTTTTCATGTTTTCCTCCGAGATAAGATCATCGTAGAACTTGAAGTAGATCTTTTGGATTTCAAATTCGTCCTCATTCGATTGTGGGATATTCATGGTCTTGTGTGTTCGTGGGATCTTTTTATTTGCAAGATCGTGTTGGTAAAAACACCAAGAATTTTTGCCTTCAGGACAGAAATGGTGTAATGGATTTTCATCTGTGGACGTTTCATGGAACAGTCCGGATAGGCAGGCCTTCCTCATTTTTCTCCAGTCTGTGTTGATGTTGTCCCTGATGGCTCGTTTGAAGTGAACCATCAACTTCCCAAAGGTCTCGTAACTTAGCTTTCCATTACCTTCGGCCTCCCCTTTTGACTCCAAATGGATGATCTGTGTAACAAGTCTCTCGACTAAGTAATTTTCACACTCAGTCTTTTCCACCTTAACGTCTCCATATGGTCCAGCACCATAGTTCATTCCACAAACTTTATTGTAGGTAGAGGAGGAGTTACTGTTATCCACCAAAGTTGTATACCTGAGTTTGATGTTTTGTGATCGACCCCACATCAACAATGCAGCATCCTCTTCCATATTTTTTGGCCTGCTGTAATAGTTTTTATCACAATGTGGTAGATGTTTATCCATCTCATCATCAAACTGAGCCTCGTTTATTTCCGAATTCCGTTTCCTACGTTTGAGCATTTGGCACTGAATGCAGGTTTTTTTACAGAACACATTGAAGTCCACAACCATGCCTGTTAACATTTCCACTAGGAAAGCAGTGCTAATTTGTGAATAAGGGCTCCTAGATCCGCTAAAGGACACATCAATGTTAAGGAAGCCATCAATGGGGTCTATATTTAACTGTTTTTTATATTGGTCAAATATTATACGGCGAGTGTTTTCTTGCACTTCTTGCCATCTCATATTAATTACATTTCTTGTATGATTTTCACACCTTCTATACACCAGTGGTGACACAAATTCCATTCCATTTATGGCACACATACTCTTGTAGAACATGTATCCTTGGCCATTTAGCATGTTGAAGTACACTAATGTCTTCAGAATCTCGTAATTTCCCATCAACTCTCGTAAAACTGTATGATTACATATGCTACAGCTTTCCATCACTTGCACATCATGGTCATCAACCCTGACTATATGACGTAGTGTATTATGCGAGCAATAATGGCATAATTTTACATAATTATTATCTAAGTACTTTTCAAGTTCCTTGTCTGTCACCATTAGCACTGTCTCACGTGCTGTTACTTCTTCACTGTTTTCTTCTGTATCCTGTCTAAATAATTTCAATCGTTTTGTGGCACTGCTCTCGGTATCTTTACGTCTTTTCAAACCACTGGAAGTACCTACAACATCATCATGTTCGTGATTTTCAGTCAATGTTTGTGTAACTGTAAGTTTACAATGACTACAGTTTTTTGTTACTGTACATTTATCATGTTGATCAGATATCTTGACTGTATGATATAGTTTATCATGTAAACAATCACACACATAATTAGAATCAAGGTACTTCTCAAGCTTCCTATCTGTTATTAGCACTGTCTCTTGTGATTTGATTTTATAATTAATTTCTTGCCACTCACTGTAATCTGGGTCTTGTCTCAGCTCTTGAGCTGAAGCAGATTTCTGTTGTTGATAAATATGGCGAGCA
>NC_091188.1:23405748-23412864 GCF_040958095.1 Procambarus clarkii | reverse complement strand
TGTGAGGCTGTGTCTCCCTCACTGTGTTGTGAGGCAGTGTCTTCATCACTGTGTTGTGAGGCAGTGTCTCCCTCACTGTGTTGTGAGGCAGTGCCTCCCTCACTGTGTTGTGAGGCAGTGTCTTCCTCACTGTGTTGTGAGGCAGTGTCTCCCTCACTGTGTTGTGAGGCAGTGTCTCCCTCACTGTGTTGTGAGGCAGTGTCTCCCTCACTGTGTTGTGAGGCAGTGTCTCCCTCACTGTGTTGTGAGGCAGTGTCTCCCTCACTGTGTTGTGAGGCAGTGTCTCCCTCACTGTGTTGTGAGGCAGTGTCTCCCTCACTGTGTTGTGAGGCAGTGTCTCCCTCACTGTGTTGTGAGGCTGTGTCTCCCTCACTGTGTTGTGAGGCAGTGTCTCCCTCACTGTGTTTTTTGTGTCACTTTGTTTGCATGTGACACTTTTTTGCAGTGTTACATGCAAACAAAGTGTTTTATGGGAACAAACTGTCACATGGGAACAAAGTGTCACATGGGAACAAACTGTCACATGGGAACAAAGTGTCACATGGGAACAAAGTGTCACATGGGAACAAAGTGTCATATGTGCACAGTGTCACATGGAAACAAAGTGACACCTGCAGAAAAGTGTCACATGCAAACAAAGTGTCACTTGCAAACAAAGTGTCACATGGGAACAAAGTGTCACATGCAAATAAAGTGTCACATGGGAACAAGGTGACACATGGGAACAAAGTGTCACATGGGAACAAAGTGTCACATGGGAACAAAGTGTCACATGGAAACAAAGTGTCACATGCAAATAAAGTGTCACATAGGAACAAAGTGACACATGGGAACAAAATGACACATGGGAACAAAGTGTCCCATGGGAACAAAGTGTCACATGCAAATAAAGTGTCACATGGGAACAAAGTGACACCTGCAAAAAAAGTGTCACATGCAAAGTAACACATGGGAACAAAGTGACATATGGGAACAAAATGACACATGGGAACAAAGTGACACATGGGAAGAAAGTGACATATTAGAACAAAATAACACATGGGAACATAGTGACACATGGGAACAAAGTGTCACATGGGAACAAAATGATACATGGGAACAAAGTGTCACAAGGGAACAAAGTTACATGCGAGCCACATGTTGTCCCAAGCTTAGTCGTGGCCTAGTGGGCGAGTGGCAAATCAGAAACGAGCATATACCATTCCCCTTGAAAATTAATTTTACTAAAATAAATATATTTTCAGTGTGTGCAAATCCCTGCGGTGCACCTTGGCCGGTAATGCTTTACTCCCTCTCTATAACGGCTCCCCGTACGCTCGCCTCCCCCTACAATAAAGCTAATTGGCTTGTGTTTGTTGGTATGGCCGAGAACAAGGAGTGTGGCACCTGTGAGGTCCGTGATAGGGTAGGGGCCGCGGGGAGGCTCCCCTTGCAGGTCTTGTGTGGCTACATGTTGACTTTTCTCAATTCTGTTCTGCTCTGTTGGTTAGTGAGCTCATATGGCGGGATGCTCATTTATGATGATGGCGACTGTCATGTTTCTCATGTTTTATTCTTGTCTGACGTCAAACATTTCATAGTGTCACTTTGCGTTTTCATTATAAATGTGTTCCTATATTATTTCATTATTTAATAATTGTGTTCCTATATTATTTCATTATTTAATAATTGTGTTCCTATATTATTTCATTATTTAATAATTGTGTTCCTATATTATTTCATTATTTAATAATTGTGTTCCTATATTATTTCATTATTTAATAATTGTGTTCCTATATTATTTCATTATTTAATAATGGTGTTCCTATATTATTTCATTATTTAATAATATGTAATTTTCGTCTATACTCACGTGCAAAGCAGTCTTGAAGTCCTCGGCAGGAACAAAACACCCCAAAAATATTTCAACTCTGGAAAAGCTGGACACAATAGTTTACACTGAGTCCAGCACGGAAAAGGTCCGAGGGCCTCGCCCTGGCTGAAACGAATTGAATGGAAATACCGAAAGGATCAACAGAGTGAGATGAAACTGTATTGCAGAGCTTCCGTTGCAAGTAGGAAGTGGGGTGGTGGGTGAGAGGTAGGAGAGGTAGTGTGGGGAGGGAATGGTAGGAGTTGAGAGGACGAATGGTTGGGAGAGAAAAGAGAAGAATGGAAGGGAAAGATGGGAATTGACTATTGAATAGGAGAAAGGGAGGAAATGGTGAGTTAAAATTGAACATGAAAAAGGAAGGGAAGGATGTTATTAAATGAGAGAATTTAAGGAACGAATGATTTGTTAAGAGAGGGAATAAGATGAACGGTGGAAAGAATAGGTTGGGCTCGAGCCCTTGTTAGGGATGGTCAAATAAGCACTGATTCTTAAGTGTTCGCCCCTATTTATCCAGGAGGAAATTGGGGACCTGGTTGTAAACTGATTGAAGAGTCGTGTTACAGGGAATATATATATATATATATATATATATATATATATATATATATATATATATATATATATATATATATATATATATATATATATATATATATATATATATATATATATATATATATATATATTTATATTTTAAAGGGTAAAGCTTTAGATGAGCTGTGGGAAGGGGAAATATCTAAGCCTGTTAGCAAGCGCCAGTAGTGTTCTGCTCATGTATCTATGTAACAAAAATAACCACGAGCACCACTTGTAATGTTCAGTGACTGAGAGACGTAGAGAGCGGCAGACCAGAGCCGGATTGGTCACCAGCTCAGGATATTTTGGGGAGTCGCGCGCACCTTGCAAACATTTTAGGACCCAGAATGTGCGAGTGTCATTGAGTCTGGGGGTGATGGGAGGGTTTCTGCCCACACATCTGTTGCAGTTTGATTTTGCATGAGAACATTTTTACGCAATACGTTATTTTGCTCGTTAGGCTCAAATTCCTGGGATACGATCCTCCGGTTCACTATCCTTCACTCACCCCCTTATGATCAACCTTCATTCCATCTTTCAACTGATCACCCGGCCGCCTGCTGTTTTTACCTCTTCCCTTTCTATCGTTCCCATTTATGTACCTCATCTGCCTCTTGCCCACTGATCAACACACCATTTTCCCATTCCCTGCTATTCACCCACTCGTCTGCCGACTTCACCCCGGCCTTACCCACCGCCTTTCTACCCACCCTTCTCTGCCCCCTACCCCATTCACCTATTACCTCACATTTGAGCAGGATCCCAGTTCTCTAATGATTACTCATTCATCTTCTTTACTAAACTTAGTATTCACCTCATACCCATTTATTTGTTCTTCTACAGATCCCCCTTCAGGCGCTGTAATTCCATTGTGAGGCGGTGAGTACCTCAGATGCTGTGCTTCCGTTGTATGGTGGTGAGTACTTCAGATGCTGTGCTTTCGTTGTGAGGTGGTGAGTACCTCAGATTCTGTGCTTCTGTTGTGAGGTGATGAGTACCTCAGGTGCTGTGTTTCCGTTGTGAGGTGGTGAGTACCTCAGGTGCTGTGTTTCCGTTGTGAGGTGGTGAGTACCTCAGGTGCTGTGTTTCCATTGTGAGGTGGTGAGTACCTCAGGTGCTGTGTTTCCGTTGTGAGGTGGTGAGTACCTCATATGCTGTGCTTCTGGTGTGAGGTGGTTGATCCACATTTGACAGTGAGGACACTTTAGTAATCATCATAATCATGACGTAAGCGTAGTTCCTATCAGATAAGCTATCAAGGAACATAGTTTTCCATTCATTAATTCAGTGTTTGGCATCAGTGTTGTAGGGGTGTAACCCTAATTGTGCTTACTTGGGGTGGAGTTTCAGTTCTTGGGTCCCGCCTCTCAGCGGATGAATGTTTTTGGGCGTACGCGCGTGCGCGTTCGTGTGTGCGTGTCTGTGAGCTCACCAAGTTGTATTCACATATTTGTATTTGTTGAGCTTCGGCTCTTTGGCCCCTCCTGTCAACAGATGAATAAAATATTTTTTTAGCTGTGCGTGCTTGCGCGTGTGTGCGTGTATGTGTCAGCTCACCTAATTGTACTCACCTATTTGTATTTGTTGAGCTTCGGCTCTTTGGCCCCACCTCTCAATGGTTAAAAATGTTTAAACGTGTGTACTCACCTATTTGTGCTCACCTATTTGTGCTTGCGGGGGTTGAGCTTTGGCTCCTTGGTCCCGCCTCTCAACCGTCAATCCACTGATGTACAGAGTCCTGAGCCTACTGGGCTCTATCATATCTACATTCAAAACTGTGTATGGAGTCAGCCTCCACCACATCACTGCTTAATGCATTCCATCTGTTAACTGCTCTGACACTGAAAAAGTTCCTTCTAACGTCCCTGTGGCTCATTTGGGTACTCAGTTTCCACCTATGTCCCCTTCTTCGCGTACCAGCAGTGTTGAATAGTTTATTCTTGTCTACCCTGTCAATACCCTGAGGATTTTGTAGGAAGTGATCATGTCTCCCATTATTCTTCTGTCTTCCAGTGTCGTAAGGTCCATCTCTCGCAGCCTTTCCTCGTAACTCATGCCTCTTAGTTCCGGGACTAATCTAGTGGCATACCTCTGAACCTTTTCCAGCTTCGTCTTGTGCTTGACAAGGTACGGTCTCCATGCTAGGGCTGCATACTCCAAGATTGGTCTTACATATGTGGTATACAAGATTCTAAATGATTCCTTACACAGGTTCCTGAATGCTGTTTTGATGTTAGCCAGCCTCGCATATGCCGCAGACGTAATTCTTTTTATGTGGGCTTCAGGAGACAGGTTTGGTGTGATATCAACCCCTAGATCTTTCTCTCTGTCCGTTTCATGGAGTACTTCCTCTCCTATTCTGTATCCTGTGTCTGACCTTCTGTCTCCGCCGCCTAGTTTCATTACTTTGCATTTACTAGGGTTGAACTTGAGCAGCCATTTGTTTGACCATTCATTCAATCTGTCCAGGTCATCTTGTAGCCTCCTACTATCCTCCTCTGTTTCAATCCTCCTCATAACTTTTGCGTCATCAGCAAACATTGAGAGAAACGAGTCTATACCCTCTGGGAGATCATTTACCTATATCAGAAACAGTATAGGCCCAAAGACTGACCCCTGCGGGACTCCATTTGTGACGTCTAGCCAATGTGAGATCTCACCCCTCACAGTGACTCGTTGTCTTCTGTTGCTTAGGTACTCCCTTCTCCAAAGGAGTACCTTCCCTTTCACTCCAGCATGCATCTCCAGCTTTTTCACTAGCCTCTTGTGTGGTACCGTATTAAAGGCTTTCTGGCAATCCAAAAATATACAGTCTGCCCATCCCACTCTTTCTTGTCTGATTTTTGTTGCCTGGTCATAGAATTCAATTAACCCTGTGAGGCAGAACTTGCCATCCCTGAACCCATGTTGATGCTGTGTTACCCTTCAAGTCTGGAGCGAAGTCCCTTCGCTCCAGATGTTCCAGTAGCTTCCTTCACACAATCTTCTCCATCAGCTTGCATTGTATGCACGTTAGGGACACTGGCCTGTAGTTCAGTACCTCCTGTCTATCCCCTTTCTTGAATATTTTGACTACATTAGCTGCTTTCCAAATTACTGGCAGTTCCCCTGTTGCCAGTGATTTGACATACACTATGGAGAGTGACAAGCACAGTGCTTCTGCTCCTTCCTTTAGTATCCAAGGGGAGATTCCATCTGGGCCTATAGCCTTTGTCACATCTAACTCTAGTAACAACTTCCTTACTTCCCCACTGGTAATCTGAAACTCTTCTAGTGGTTCCTGGTTAGCAATTCCCTTTCTTTTCTCTGGAATTTCTCCTTGCTCTGATGTGAAGACCTCCTGGAATTTCTTATTCAGTTCCTCACACACTTCCTTGTCGTTTGTAGTGAATCCTTCTGCCCCTATCCTTAATTTCATTACCTGTTCCTCTACTGTTGTTTTTCTCCTGATGTGGCTGTGCAGCAATTTAGGTTGAGTTTTTGCCTTGCTCGTGATGTTATTTTCGTATTGTCTTTCTGCCACTCTTCTCATCCTGACATATTCATTCCTGGCACTCTGGTTCCTTTCTCTGCTCTCACGTGTTCTGTTATTCCTAAAAATTTTCCATGCCCTTTTACTTTGCTGCTTAGCTAGCCTACATCTCTGATTAAACCAAGGGTTTCTCATCTTCATTTCGTTGTCTTCCTTTTGGACTGGAACAAACTTGTTTGCTGCCTCCTTGCACTTCTGCGTGATGTAGTCCATCATGTCTTGGGCCGTCTTTCCCCTGTGCTCTGTTTCCCATGCTATATTTGTTAGAAATTTTCTTATCTCCTCATAGTTTCCCTTACGGAAAGCCAGCCTTGCGTTTTCAGTGCCTTTCCTCGAGTTCATTAACCCTTCTTCAATCAGATACTCAAACACCAGTGTACTGTGGTCGCTCAATCCTACCGAGGCCTCAAAACCGATTTCCCTTATGTAGGAGTCGTTCAGAGCGAAGACTAGGTCGAGTCTTGCTGGTTCATCATTACCGCTCATCCTAATGGGTTCCCTGATATGTTGGCTTAGAAAGTTTCTTGTCGCCACCTCCATTAGCTTGGCTCTTCATGTATCCTTCCTCCATGCGGATCCTTTTTCTCCCAGTCTAACTTTCCATGATTGAATTCCCCCATGAGCAGATGGGATCTATTTCTACAGGCATCAGAGGCTGCCTTCTCAATTATAGTGTTAACTACCGTGTTGTTGTTGTCATACTTTTGCCGTGGTCTTCTGTCATTTGGTGGAGGGTTATACATCACTGCTACTATTACTTTTGGTCCTCCAATTGTCATGGTTCCTGTTATGTAGTCTCTGAATCCCTCACAACCTGGGATGACATCTCCTTGAAACTCCATTGTTTTCTCATTAGTAGGGCCACTCCACCTCCTTCCCTTCCCTCCTTCTCTTTCCTTATTACAGTGTAGTCCTGGGGAAACACCTCATTCGTTATGATTCCTGAGAGTTTTGTTTCTGTGAGTCCAATTACATCTGGGTTCACTTCCTATGCTCTTCTCCTTAGTTCACTTGCCTTGCTTGTGATCCAATCTATGTTCTAGTTCATCACCCTGAATCTGACTCTCTTCTGTCCCTTCTCAGATCCTTTTGCTTCCCCTAAAGCAGTGAAGCAGGGATGGACTGGGATGGGAGA
>NC_091188.1:22988248-23053248 GCF_040958095.1 Procambarus clarkii | reverse complement strand
GAAAAATGACAGGTTGAATAACAAGAACTTTTCACACTAGAGATGTTATACCGATGATGATACTTTTCAAAACGCTTGTGCTCTCTAGAGTAGAGTACTGCTGCACAATGACAGCACCTTTCAAAGCTGGAGAAATTGCTGACCTGGAGAGCGTGCAGAGATCCTTTACTGCTAGAATCCACTCAGTAAAACATCTAAACTATTGGGACCGACTAAAGAGCCTAAAACTGTACTCCCTTGAGCGCAGGCGGGAGAGGTACATAATAATTTACACGTGGAAAATATTAGAGGGACTGGTCCCAAACCTGCACACAGAAATAACATCACATGAGACCAGAAGACATGGCAGGATGTGCAGAATACCCCCGTTGAAAAACAGAGGTGCAACTGGTACTCTGAGAGAGAACTCTATCAACATCAGAGGTCCGAGACTGTTCAACACGCTTCCACTACACATAAGGGGCGTAACTGGCCGACCCCTCACAGTGTTCACGAGAGAACTGGATAAGCACCTCCAAAGGATACCTGATCAACCAGGCTGTGACTCATACGTCAGGCTGCGAGCAGCCGCGTCCAACAGCCTGGTTGATCAGTCCGGCAACCAGGAGGCCTGGTCGACGACCGGGCCGCGGGGACGCTAAGCCCCGGAAGCACCTCAAGGTAACCTCAAGGTATGCATGGAGGGAATCTGTGCAACTATGGAGCGGATCTTTGTAAGTATGGAACGGATCTGTGTAAGTACGGAGCGGACCTGTGAATGAATGGAGCGAACCTCTGTAGGTATGGAACGGATCTGTGTAAGTGATTGATAAAGATTAGGCATAAATAACCCGTAAGTGGTACAATTTTTTTTTTCGCAGTATTCTGAGGTTGCATTTAACCATCAAGCTGTTATCGCGGGGGAGGATACTGCTTCACAGTCTTTATGAGGGTGTCCAGCTGCTGGGCACTTTTGTTGACCAGGAGAGTAGCTGTGTTGATGGCTTCAGGGTGGCCACTGCATGATTCAGGAACTCTTAAAGCTCTTCTAAGGTCATTGGTTGCTTCACATTCCAGAAGATAGTGAAGTAATGGCTTTTCTGTGACAGTTTGGCAGAAGATGCACTCTCTCTGTCGGGGTTCACCAATCTCCCAGTTGCATCTGTAACCTAGACGTAGTCTATATAACCTAACTGCTATTTCCCTGTGGATTCCTTTTGGGATATTTAACCTTTCTAATTTGGTTGCCTGAAGATACCATGTTGCAGATGGCGAACCTTCAGCTATTCTCTGGTGCAGGTCGGCTTTGTTGAGATGTGAGAGTTTTTTGGTGATGATGTTTTTTATGTTCTCTAGGCTGGGTTGAATTGTTTTATGTATCACTGGATGACGAGTTGCCAATTTAGCAATTTCATCAGCTTTTTCATTTAATGGGATTCCAATATGGGATGGGATCCAGTTTAAAGTTATGTTGAGTCCTTTGCCTTTAGCGACTGCTCCAAGATACAAAATGGTGGTAATTATTTCCACATTATCTTTCCACTGTTTTTGTCCTAGTATTTGAAGTGCAGCTTTTGAGTCTGTGTGTATGATTGCATTTTGAGTGTTTTGTGCAATCACATATGCGAATGCCTGTTGTATGGCAAACAGCTCAGTTTGGGGTGATGATACTAGTCTTCCCAGTCTCCAATATGCCTGTACGCTGGTCGTGCAAAGAGCAGCGCCAGCACTCTCATTTTCTGTGTCCACCGATCCGTCTGTGAAGATGTGGGTGTCTCTGGGTGGATCTGTGGGTGGGTGGATCTGTGTAAGTATGGAGCAGACCTTTGTATATATGGAGAGGTGCTGTGTAAGTATGGAATGGATCTTGGTAAGTATGCAGCTGACCTGTGTAAGTATGGAACAGATTTGTGAATGTATGGAGCGGACCTGTGTAAGTATGGAGCGGACCTGTGTATGTATGGAGAAGACCTGTGAATGCATGGAGCGGACCTTTATAAGTAGGTGGTTCTGTTTTGGGTGTGATATGTTGTTGTTGAGTTGGACGGGGTGTTGTCAGCGTCCCTCTGAATCTGTCTGCTATTGAGTGGGACGGGTGCCTTCAGCGTCCCTCTGTATCTGTCTGAAGTTGAGTGTGATGGATGGGGTGTTGTCAGCGTCCCTCTGTATCTGTCTGTTATTGAGTGGGACGGGGTGCTGTCAGCGTCCCTCTGTATATGTCTGTTGTTAAGTGGGATTGGGTGTTGTCAGCGTCCCTTTGTATCTGTTGTTGTTGAGTTGGACGGGGTGCTGTCAGCGTCCTTCTGTATCTGTTGTCGTTGAATGTGATGAGGTTTTGAGTGCGTCGTTCTGTATCTGTCTGTTGTTGAGTGGAACGGGGAGTTTTCAGCGACTCTCCGTATCTATTGATGAGTGGGAAGGAGTGTTGTCAGCGTCTCTCTGTATCTGTCTGCTATTGAGTGGGATGAGGGGCCTTCAGAGTCCCTCTGTATCGTTCTGTTGTTGAGTCGGAAGGGGGCTGTCAGCATTCCTCTGTGTCTCTCTCTGTCTGTATTTGAGTGGGACGGCGTGTTGTCATCTTCCCTCTGTATCCATCTGTCTGTTGTTAAGATGGACAGCATATTGTCAGCGTCCCTCTGTATCTGTCTGTTGTTGAGTGGGACGGGGTGCTGTCAGCGTCCCTCTGTATCTGTCTGTTGTTGAGTGGGACGGGGTGCTGTCAGCGTCCCTCTGTATCTGTCTGTTGTTGAGTGGGACGAGGTACTGTCCGCGTACCTCTCTATCTGTTAGTTGTTGAGTGGGACGGGGTGCTGTCAACCTCCCTCCGTATCCGTTGTTGAGTGGGACGGGGTGTTATCAGCGATCCTCTGAATCTCTTGTTGAGTGGGACGGGGTGCTGTCAGCATCCCTCTGTATCTGTTTTTGTTGAGTGGGACTGGGTGTTGTCAGTGTCCCTCTGTATCTGTCTGTTGTTGGGTGGAACTGGGTGCTCTCAGCATCGCTCTGTATCTGACTGTTGTTGAGTGGGACGAGGCGCTGTAAGCGTCTCTCTGTATCTGTCAGTTTTTGAGTGGGACAGAGTGTTGTCAGCGACCCTCTGTATCTGTCTGTTGTTGAATCAGACGGGGTGTTGTCAGTGTCCCTCTGTACCTGTTGTTGTGGAGTGGGACGGGGTGCTGTCGGCGTTCCTCTATCTGTCTGCTGTTGAGTGGGACTAGGTGCTGTCAGCGTTCCTCCATCTGTCTGTTGTTGAGTGGGACGGGGTGTTGTCAGTGACCCTCTGTATCTGTCCGTTGTTAAGTGGGACGGGGTGTTGTCACCGTCCCGCTGCATCTGTGTGTTGTTGAGTGAGACGGAATGTTGTCAGCGTTCCTGTGTGTCTGTTGTTGTGTGGGACCGGGTACTGTCAACGTCCCCCAGTACCTGTTGTTGAGTGAGACGGGGTGTTGTCAGCGTCCCTCCATATCTTTTTTTGAGTGTGATGGGATTCTGTCAGCCTCCCACTGTATCTGTAGTTGAGTGAGACGGGGTGTTGTCAGCGTCCCTCTGTATCTGTCTGTTGTCTAGTGGGACGGGGTTTTGTCAGCGTTCCATTATATCTGTCTATTGTTGAGTGTGACGGGGTGTTGTCAGTGTCTCTCTGTATCTGTCTGTTGTTGAGTTGGACGGGGTGTTGTCAACGTCCCTCTGTATCTGTATATTGTTGATTGGGACGGGGTGTTGTTAGCGTTCCTCAGTTTTTGTTGCTGATTGAGACAGGGTGCTGTCTGCGTCCCTCTGTATCTGTCTGTTGTTGAATGAGACGGGGTGTTTTCAGCGTCCCTCCGTATCTTTAGTTGAATGGGACGTGGTGCTGTCAGAGTCCCTCTCGGTATCTGTTTGTTGTTGAGTAGAACAGGGTGTTGTCAGCGTCCCTACGTGTCTGTTGTTGAGTGGGACGGGGTGTTGTCAGCGTCTCTCTCTTTTTATTCTTATTAAAATCTTATTTAAAATATACTTTCGATATTTTATATTGATAAACGATATTTCATATCGTCTTTCGTCGATATGAAAAGGTTGCTGTTAGTGTTCTGTTTTGTGGTGAGTATGGAAAGAAAGCTGTCATTGTCCCTGTATTTCTGTCTATTGCTAAATACGTAGGCAGCAAACAGTTCCTCTGTGTGAGAATGGTGTCAACGAACGAGACGTGTGTGTGTGTTAGTGTGTTTTGTGGGCGTCCTGCTGCTATTGTGTGGGCGTCCTGCTGCTATTGTGTGGGTGTCCTGCTGCTATTGTGTGGGTGTCCTGTTGCTATTGTGTGGGCGTCCTGCTGCTATTGTGTGGGCGTCCTGCTGCTATTGTGTGGGTGTCCTGTTGCTATTGTGTGGGTGTCCTGCTGCTATTGTGTGGGTGTCCTGCTGCTATTGTGTGGTCGACTTGCTGCTATTGTGTGGTCGACTTGCTGCTATTGTGTGGGCGTCCTGCTGCTATTGTGTGGGTGTCCTGTTGCTATTGTGTGGGTGTCCTGTTGCTATTGTGTGGGCGTCCTGCTGCTATTGTGTGGGCTTCCTGCTGCTATTGTGTGGGCGTCCTGCTGCTATTGTGTGGGTGTCCTGTTGCTATTGTGTGGGTGTCCTGTTGCTATTGTGTGGGCGTCCTGCTGCTATTGTGTGGGTGTCCTGCTGCTATTGTGTGGGTGTCCTGTTGCTATTGTGTGGGTGTCCTGCTGCTATTGTGTGGGCGTCCTGCTGCTATTGTGTGGGTGTCCTGCTGCTATTGTGTGGGTGTCCTGCTGCTATTGTGTGGGTGTCCTGCTGCTATTGTGTGGTCGACTTGCTGCTATTGTGTGGGCGTCCAGCTGCTATTGTGTGGGCGTCAAGCTGCTATTGTGTGGGAGACTTGCTGCTATTACTACTACAATTTTCTCTATGTCAAGACTCCCAACGCAACGCTCACTGATATCAAACATATCTTAATCAACACTGACATCTGAGATCTTTGAATTTCGTTCCAATTAATGAGCTTCACTGGGGGTACATCTTTCTCGGAGAGCTCTTGGATACACTTGAACAGCTGTTCCAGAAGTTGGTGGAGTGATGATAGATCACCAGCTTCTGCCCGTTGCATTATACAGTATACGTTCCTGAAGGGAGCGAGCTGCCGTTCTGGTGGCGACGTCATCAGGTTAATGGCGGAAGCTAATCAGTAGGATGTGATGGGCCGCCTGGCGCGCCTCTGAAGACTTGTGAGGAAATAAAGTTTTGAGTCTTATCACTAGTAATTTAAGTAACGTTGCTGCCTCTTGCTGCTACCTATTTCGTTTACGTTTTGTTGATATTGTTGCTCTTTTCTTCTTTTTCTTCTTTCTTATTCATATTTTTCCGTTTTATATGGTTTACTTTTTTCCCATTATCTTCTTCCTTCTTGTCACATGCTTCTCCGATTACATTTGTTATCATTCATTTTCTTCTTTGACATAATACTCTTTTTACTCACAATTATTATCTTACATTATACATTATGTCTGTAAGCTGGTTCAATATTGTTGCTGCTAATTATCCCAGTCATTATGGACGTAGAGGAGGTGGCCGCGGGAGAGAATCAGTAATAGCAAGAATACATCTTGGATAAAACTATCCATGGTGATTAGGAATGGAAACAATAGTTGAGTAGCGGAGCTGCAGAATCTGTGATGAGAGTGACGGACACCGCCTTGACCACTACCTGAGAGAATGTGAATACCTGAGAGACATTAGAAATATGTGTAGAATAATAAACCTCACATTGTTTGAGTTAGGAAAACACTATTTGTCAAATATAGATACCTTAAGAGATTCCCTCTTTTTGCACCAGCAATTAAGATTTTAAGGGTTGACGAATGTTAATTTTCTTGTTTGAAAAGCTCTTCACCTGAGACACTTAAGTAAGTCCCAGCTATGTCTGGGTACAAGGGAGAAGATGAACAACCCAGCGAGTTTTCTTCCAATTGGGGAGTGCATGCTGCTGAGGCAGCATGGACACACCCGTACATGCTGCTATGGCTGTGTGTCCACTCACAGGATGAGTGGCGCTGCCCAATAAACTCACCCCTCGGGGCAAAATTAAAAAAAAATTGTTTTCTTAAGTACCATCCTCTTTGATTTACTTATAATCCTCTTTTTCCTTATGATAAACTTGGGGCTCTTCGAAAGGTTATAATACAAGACTTACATTCCCTCGGTTTCTGTCTCTCGCTACTAGTCTCGTGTCCTCCCGTCTTTACTACCTACTACCAAACTCTATTTAAGTCAGCCTCGCCTCCATCTGAACCAGATTCTAAAACATAGTTTATCATTCTAGAAAACAGTTAACCGTGTAAGCAGATGTGTGGATTTAGCGGGTGTGTGGAGGCCGGTGAGTGAAGCAGGTGTGTAGACTTAGCGGGTGTGTGGAGGCCAGTGAGTGAAGCAGATGTGTGGAGGTCGGTGAGTGAATCAGATGTGAAGACTCTGATGGGAGGAACAGCGCTGTTATCTTATCTCATAAAATCTTAAACTCTCTTCGCCAAACTGTTGTTATGAACATAAAAAATATTTTTTTTTTCAAAATTAAACTACAATTCGGAGACGCATTTCACACATTTAATTATAAACGAAAAGACAATTCAGTCCCTCCTGGACCACCCGACTTGATATGGTCCCTTAACCAACCACACTACCAGACCAACAGATAGGTAGCCCCACTACAAAACCAAGATATAAGAAACCTCACTACCAGACCAAGCTATGAGCAACCCTACAACCAGACCAAGCTATAAACAACCCCACTACCAGACCAAGCTATAAGCAACCACACTACCAGACCAAACTATAGGCAACCCCACTACACAACCAAGCTAAAATAAGAAACCCCACTGCAAAACCAAGCTATAAGAAACCCCACTACAAGACCAAGCTATAATCAACTCCCACTACAAGACCAAGCTATAAGCAATCCCACTACCAGACCAAGCTATAAGCAACCCCACTACCAGACCAAGCAATAAGCAACCCCATTACCAGACCAAGCTATAAGCAACCCCACTACCATTCCAAGCTATAAGCAACCCCATTACCAGACCAAGCAATTAGCAACCCCACTACCAGACCAAGCTATAATCAACCCCACTACCAGACCAAGCTATAAGCAACCCCACTACCAGACCAATCAATAAGCAACCCCACTACCAGACCAAGCTATAATCAACCCCACTACAAGACCAAGCTATAAGCAACCCCACTACCAGACCAAGCTATAAGCAACCCCACTACCAGACCAAAATATAAACAACCTCACTACCAGACCAAGCTATAATCAACCCCACTACAAGACCATGCTATAAGCAACCCCACTACCAGACCAAGCTATAAGCAACCTCACTACCAGACCAAGCTATAAGCAACCCCACTACCAGACCAAGCTATAAGCAACCCCACTACCAGACCAAGCTATAAGCAACCCCACTACCAGGCCAAGCTATAAGCAACCCCACTACCAGACCAAGCTATAAGCAACCCCACTACCAGGCCAAGCTATAAGCAACCCCACTACCAGACCAAGCTATAAACAATCCCACTACCAGACCAAGCTATAAGCAACCCTACTACCAGACCCACCAATAAGCAACTCCACTAACAGGCAAAGCTATAAGTAATCCCACTACCAGACCAAGCTATAAGCAACTCCAGTACTATTCTAAGCTATAAGCAACTCCACTAACAGACCAAGCTATAAGCAACTCTACTACCATTCCTAGCTATAAACAACCCCACTAACAGTCCAAGCTATAAGCAACCCCACTAAAGACCAAACTACAAGCAACCCCCACAGTTGGGTATCTGGGGCTTGGACTCAAATATAGAATTATTTAATTATGATAATTTATATAAATCGAAGGACCACCCACTTTTGAGAAAATGGGGAAAACAAATAGAAATGATTATAAGATTAACACTATAGAACCAGAGCCTATGTATGGTAACTTATTTAACAATCACTTAAAGAGAGTGAATGAACTGTATTATTAATTGATTAAAGTTAAAAGCCTCAAATATCAACATTGGGGGTTATTTCTAGAAGTTCATATGAATCTAGGAACCAGTGTGGTTCGTCACTGGTTCATTAAAGGGTTAGTAAAATGACAAATTCCGAACTAGAATGTAGATTAAAAAATCATGAAATATTAAGTAATCAATATATTGAAAGATTATTAAATCCTAAGAAATAATAAATGCAGACTCATTGAGTACTGAGCAGTATATTATTGCGTTATATTATTCTTTTGACTATCCTACATATAAATATACATAGAAATTAATAATAGCTTTATTAAAAATTTCTACGAAACAATATTTGGCTTAGCTGTAAGATGACTTCACTAAGTCCGTTTCGTTACTCATCCTCGTGATCACAAGGTCCCAATAAGGAAGAAACACCAGTGGTGAACATTGTAGGTGAAGGAAGAAGAACTTGGTACATCCTCGTCTATGTTACCTATCGTACGTTACGGCTCGTGACCCTACAGCAGCCAAACTTTAATTACGTCTAGGGATACGAGACAACTGCTGTTCTCAATAACGAATCACCAGTATAACCCCTTAATAAGTAATGAGCACAATAATAAATCTTCATAGGACTGAAGAAGAGATACAACAAGTATATATATATAAATATATTAAATAAATCTCAAAAGCAAACAGATGATTATATGGTCACAATATATCACATTAAAAATATCACTGTATCTTCCAGACATTAAATCAATATTAATATATGTATGGCTATGACAGAACAAAAATTGTAACTTAACTCCAAGATGTTATCTCCCTGGTTCCTGCTCAGCTACTGACTAAAATAACGCGAGAATCAAAACAGATTGCCTTGCCCCGCGAATAAATTGCCAAAGTTACAATATTTATTATTTCAACAATGGAGCAATACATTGTGACAAGAGTAATCTTAAACTAACTTAATGAATAATTAATACATATTGATATACACAAATTAAAGTAATAGTTTCTTTACATAGTAATTAAAATATGCATACAGAAGGGAATAATGGCATGCACACCCAGCAACGGACGATCCCACGACAATTTGCCAGATACAGTTCACTCAATTATTATTCACCTCTGTTACCCACTTATGATCACATATAAATCATTAGTTCCCGTGGGAAAACTGATCACACAAAGAAATAAAACAATCATTCCCACGATACGTTGGGCCTAACGCCAACACTAACATGAATGTGCATTTGCATAGAACATATATAAGTACATCAATATACATGCTTGTAATTACACATAATTATAAATGTACATATTAATATATTTACTTACGTATCTTATAAGGGTACGTAACACTTCCACCTCCAAGAAAAAAAATGCAATGGATTGAAGATCAATGGCATTTTTTCCGAAGTAAAAATGTTAAGTAAAAAGAAACATTTCATTTATGGTACATCAAAACTTCTTGACAAAGCATCAGCAATAACATTTTGTCTGCCTGGAATATGTTTGATTTCTACATTAAATTCCTGCAAAAACAATGACCAGCGCAGAATTCGTTGGTTCTTGACTTTCATCATATTGATAAAGATAAGGGGGTTGTGGTCTGTAAATACTAACACTTTATTTTCTGATAAGTAAATCTCAAACTTCTTGATTGACAATATAAGACCCAACGCCTCCTTTTCTACCACTGAATAATTTCTCTGAGGTGCATTAAATTTTCTAGAATAGTAATACACAGGATGCTCAATCTGGTCTAAACCAACTTGAATAAGCACAGCACCTATTCCAACATCTGACGCATCAATGTGTAATATAAATGGTTTATCAAATTGGGGACTAGCAAGAATAGGCGAGGTGGACAATATGCCCTTTAGGTTCTGAAAAGCATTCTGACAATCTTGTGTCCACTGAAACTTTACTTGCTTGCGTAACAAGTTTGTCAAAGGAGCAGCTACTGTTGAAAAATTTCTACAATAACGCCTATAGTATGCACACATACCAATAAACCGTTGGACTCCTTTCTTATTGGTCAACACTGGGTAGTCCACAATGGCTTGAATCTTATCTTGTAAGGGGATAATCTTACCTTGTCCTACCTCGTGTCCAAGATAAGTTATCGTACCTTTTGCCCAACTACACTTATTCATATTTATGGTTAACTTTGCGTTTTTCAACACTGTAAACAAGTTCTTAAGGCCTAAGAGATGATCGGCCCAATTCTTACTGTACAAAACAATGTCATCAAGGTAGGCCCTACAATCTGGCACATCCTTGAGTAAGAAATTCATGAATCTTTGAAAAGTAGCAGGTGCATTTCTCAAACCGAATGGCATGACATTAAATTCATACGCACCATCAGGTGTAACAAAAGCAGTAACCTCTCTAGCATACTCTGTTAATGGAATTTGATAATACCCTTTTGACAAATCAAGCTTACTTACATATTCGGCATGACCTATGGACTCTATACATTCTTCCAACAAGGGTAAAGGAAAAACGTCCACTGTAGTGTTCTTGTTCAGTTTCCTGTAATCCACGCACAATCTCCAGGTTCCATCTGGTTTTGGCACTAACAAACACGGAGAGCTCCAAGTACTTTGACTTGGCCGAATGAAATCATGCTGGAGCAGATATTCCACTTCTGCTTGCATAATTTTCCTCTTTTCGGGATTCACTCGGTACAGATGTTGTCGAATGGGGGTGCTGTCCAGGAGCTGAATGTCGTGTGTGATGAGGTGGGTCTGGGTAGGAACCTCCCCAAACAGAGATGTATGGTTGTCCAGCAGAACCTGGAACTCATCACGTTGTTCCTCCTGTAAATGACATAGCATCTCCCTGCCATTGGAACTGGAACTGAGAAGTTGGATATTAACATCATGTCCCTCACTACAATTATCCTCAGGTGGTAACTCTTCCCGACTAAAACAAGCTACTACACCAGGTCCAACATAAGCTTTTAATCTGTTAATGTGCACAGTCATTTGGGGTTCTGAAAGATTAGGGTTAATTAGTTTATAAGTTAGGTCTCCCACCTTGTCTACCACTTGGTAGGGTCCTGCGAACTTATGGGACATGGAAGTCCCCATACGAGGTTTCAACACCAACACCAAATCTCCGACATTAAACGACCTTAGCTTAGCTTTGAACTTCCTGTCATATCTTACTTTCATGGCTTGTTGAGTCCTTCCCAGATGTTCTTTCGCCAACTCACGAGCCCGACACAACTTAGCCTTGACCTCACTCAAGTACAATCCACTCTGATGAACAGAGACATCTCCCAACAACTTTTCTTGTAGCATTTTAAGAGGACCTCTTACTTGGTGACCAAACACTAGTTCAAAGGGTGAACAGCCCAATGACTCTTGTAGCCCTTCTCTAGCAGCAAACAACACAAAGGGGAGATTCTCATCCCAATTACGTGGATGAGTTTCTCCGGTTGTCTTCAGCATTTGTTTCAAAGTCTGGTGGAAACGTTCAAGTCCACCTTGGCTTTGTGGATGATATGGACTGGATAATTTGTGCCGAATCCCTCGGGATTCGCAAAAAGTTCTGAAAACTTTAGAAACAAAATTTCCCCCATTATCACTCTGAATAACTCTAGGCATTCCAAACAACGAAAAGAATCTTTCAAGACACTTGATGAGATTATGAGCCTTGGTATTCCGCAGAGCATAAGCTTCAGGAAATCTAGTAGTCATACACATGAGAGTGAACAAAAACATGTTACCCGATTTAGTCTTAGGTAAAGGACCCACACAATCAATTACAACATGAGTAAATGGTTCATCAGGAACTACAATAGGTTGCAATGGTGCTCTAGGTACAGATTGATTTGGTTTACCAACAATTTGACAGGGTATACAGTTATGACAATATCTGACCACGTCTTTCTTTAACTTTGGCCAGAAAAAATATTTACTTATCTTATGGTACATATACGTGATACCTTGATGACCTCCCATGGGGTCATCATGTGCAGCCTGCAGGACCTGCCTACGATAATCATTGGGGACAACGAGTTGGGTTCTAATCTCACAATCCTCTGAAGAGGGAGTTCCCTTGGGTCTCCACCTTCTCATCAGAAGTCGATCCTTGAAGAAGAAACCCGTCCCTTCCTCCAATGCATCAATATTATCAGGAGCCTCAGAAATACACTTACTTAAACTAGGATCAGTAGTCTGTACAACACTTAAGGGCAATGACTCAGACTCAGCAGCGAGCGGGCAAGAACCTAGTAGCTTGATCTCTTTTCCCGATTGATCAGAATAAAATGGAGTCATAGCTACTTCGGCCTCACTCTCGACAACTGGCGCACTGGAGACAAGCGGGCAAGGTACAGATAGTTCAGCCTCCTCACCTTCACTTTCCTTGTGATTTAGGTTCGGCGGGGCTTCTACTACGGCCTCACTCTCATCATCCAGTCGAGTCATAAAAGAATCCTCAAGATCCACCTCCCACTCCTTTTCTGAAGGGGTCCTGGTCTTGGGAACAGCAACCTCAGTGAAGACAGGATTACTCTCACCTGTTTTTCCCATTGATCTAGTAACAACACAAGCAGGGTAAATAATATCATCATCTGCTACTGGTTGAGCTAATACATTATGGGGTTTAGTTAACATGATGGGACACTTGGGCCCTACAACCATTTGGTTGCCAAAATCATTACCTAGAATAATGTCTACCCCAGGAATGGGCAGTTGTTTACTTACACCAACATTACACCATCCTGAAGTATAGTTAGAATCAAGGTTAACTTGCAATAAGGACACTGGTTGCACACTACCGGCAATACCCTGGAGAAGCACAACTTCACCCAGATCTCGGGTGTCAACATCATCAAGTACCTTCTGGGTAATAAGAGACTGTGAAGCTCCAGTATCACGGAGTAATTGAACAGTCTTATGTCTACCATTATTACATAATAAGGTACCTGTGGAAATATAGGGTTTGAATTCAGCCATCCAATTGGGACTGACTGTAATACATGAAGAATTAATAGGTTGCACTCCTTTACTCATAATAAGACCAGTTGGTCGTAGTTCAGGATGCAAACTAAAACATGAAGAAATCACATGCCCCCTTCTCTTACAATGGGTACAATGTTTGACAGTGGACACACTGGTAGAACCAACTGCCGGTTTAGAATTAGCATTACTAGGCTTAGATGATCCTGGCAATGGAGTAACCATCTTAGGGTTAGTAAGAGAAGAGTTCACGGGAGTAACTGTCGCACCAGGAGGAGACTTATACTGATAAGGAGTACGGTGAGCATTGAAATTTACTCTACGACTAGTCTTAGGTGAAGTGGCCGTAAACGGGGCCTTAGTCAGCAACTCATGCTCATCCGCGAGCTTTGACAGCTCATCAATATCTGTTACATTCTTTTGTTCTGCCATAAAAGTAGACAACTGGTCTGGAAGACATGACAATACTTCTTCCATTATAAGAAGATTCTTTAGAGCATCAAAATCAGTGACTGCAAGTGACTTTAACCATCTGTTGCAAAAATTCGTCTTCTGACGAGTAAAATCTGCTATTGTCTGATCCCTGATTCTCCTTAGGTTTCTGAACTTTTGCCTGTGTGCCTCTGGATTTAGCTGGTACACATTGAGGATGCTTTTCTTTACAAAATCATAATCAAAACTATGAGAGTCAGGTAGGGATGTGAAAACCTCCTGACTACGCCCCTTAAATTGAGACTGCATAATGGCTACCCACTGATCCCTTGGCCAGTTCATACTGATGGCAATTTTATAAAAATGTGCAAAGAAAACCTCAGGATCTTCCTCATTGAACTTGGGCAACTCTATATACTTATTCATCCTGATGGGATTATTATCACTATTTGTTGAAACATTACTAGTATTTCCATGCCCAGCTGCCATACGCTGTGATTCAAGCCTGAAGTTAGTGTCAGCCATTTGTTGTTGAATCTCTAATTACCTAGTTTGTTCCTCGGCTTGTTGCTTCTTTGTGGCTTCTATTTGCAACTGTACCGCAATTTCTAAACGCCTAGTCTCAAGCTCTCTTTGCTGAGCTTCAGCCTCTAATATTTTCTGTTCCTTTTGAGCTTCAAGCTTAGCATGGGCTATTTGCGCTTCTAACTCAAGACGCTTTAACGTCATCTGATCACTCGACTCCTCTCTTAACTCCTCTAGAATTTCTTCATCTAACTCCCCATTCTCAACAAAATGCGTCACAATGACTTTCAATAATTGGGCTTTAACCATTCTATTGCTGGCGGTCAAATCCAACTGATTTGCCATTTGTATTAACTTAGTCTTTTTAAGGTTCTGAATCCCTTCAAAGTCTGGTTGAGCCACCAACGCTGCAACTTTCTCCTCCATCGTTACTAACACTTGGCACTTGATTCACAAAATAATTAAACACAATGGCACTGCACTACACTTCACTGTAAAATTGTCACCACACTGAAAATTCGCTTGGCCTCACTGCACAAACAAAATATATAGGATGACTTACCTCAAAATCGTGAAACGTTGTTACTTGACACACAGGAAGGCTTGCTTGGCACATGGAATAGTTCTTAAGAAACACACAGAGACTTGACACACTGGTACCTAGGAAGGCAAGGTTAGATTAGCATAGTTAAGTTAACGTGGGAACTATTTCCCGGCACAGGCCCCCATAACTCTTTGTTACCTATCGTACGTTACGGCTCGTGACCCTACAGCAGCCAAACTTTAATTACGTCTAGGGATACGAGACAACTGCTGTTCTCAATAACGAATCACCAGTATAACCCCTTAATAAGTAATGAGCACAATAATAAATCTTCATAGGACTGAAGAAGAGATACAACAAGTATATATATATAAATATATTAAATAAATCTCAAAAGCAAACAGATGATTATATGGTCACAATATATCACATTAAAAATATCACTGTATCTTCCAGACATTAAATCAATATTAATATATGTATGGCTATGACAGAACAAAAATTGTAACTTAACTCCAAGATGTTATCTCCCTGGTTCCTGCTCAGCTACTGACTAAAATAACGCGAGAATCAAAACAGATTGCCTTGCCCCGCGAATAAATTGCCAAAGTTACAATATTTATTATTTCAACAATGGAGCAATACATTGTGACAAGAGTAATCTTAAACTAACTTAATGAATAATTAATACATATTGATATACACAAATTAAAGTAATAGTTTCTTTACATAGTAATTAAAATATGCATACAGAAGGGAATAATGGCATGCACACCCAGCAACGGACGATCCCACGACAATTTGCCAGATACAGTTCACTCAATTATTATTCACCTCTGTTACCCACTTATGATCACATATAAATCATTAGTTCCCGTGGGAAAACTGATCACACAAAGAAATAAAACAATCATTCCCACGATACGTTGGGCCTAACGCCAACACTAACATGAATGTGCATTTGCATAGAACATATATAAGTACATCAATATACATGCTTGTAATTACACATAATTATAAATGTACATATTAATATATTTACTTACGTATCTTATAAGGGTACGTAACAGTCTACACCCTGCAATCAGGGAAATTTGAGTAGCATTTGATTAGGCTATGAATTATTCCAATATTCACCGAGATTGGAATAAAAAAGGAGAATCAACTAACATTGTATTATTGGTGTTTTCGTAACATAACGACAGGCTACCCACAAATACACAGTCTTGAATGATGCATCAAACCAGAAAAGTATACTTAACGTGAGCGTGTGAGAACATTAAGGCCTGCCGAGATCGCGTCTGCCAGTCCCTGACGTTCACTGCTGTGTACGTGTGATTACGGGCCGTGACTATAATTGTTGACACGTAATTAAACAGTTGAACACTGTAGACCATGTGAAGGTATTAAACGGCTGCCGTCTGTGGAAGCACGTGTGCACCCCGCAACGCCTTTTGCTTGATTCCCCCTTCTTCCTCCCACCACGCTCGGTCTCGCATGCGCAGAGACGCTCATGGCGATCCTGAACGTAAACCATTTCGGTTTATTATTAATTATTTGGGAATCGGAAAGAGTACAATCTAAACTATAATCACCAATAATTATTGGATTATGTTACTAAGTCCCAAAGTCTTGCAAACTCAGAGATATTCTCGAGATGTCGTAATGGTGTAGTCTGTATCCTACACAAATTATATTAATGGTTAAATCATTCAAGTTAAGGAGACGTAGAATCCACAGTGAGGTGAATGTCCAGGATCACTATGACTTGCAACTGGTTAGTTACTGGACATCACAACACGGTATCATCATGACTACCTTAAATCGGATGATGTATTATTTGCTCCTAGTCAGAGCTAAAGTATTTTTGTAGTTTCCGATTACATTGTTGAGCAGCGGCTCTAGCTGGTCGTGTGCTCGGTGGAACAGAATTGCTGTCCTCGGAAACTGTTGGGAAAGTTAGTTCTGCAGAACACTTTCGTTCAGCTAACTCGAGGGGTACCAACTTCACTTTTTTAGGGTAGTAGTGCCTCGGCACAAAACCTTTACAACTCTCAGGACACCTTGGTGATCTGGATGGACAGAGATAATCTTGCCTATAGGTCACTCTGACCTGGGGCTATCACTGTCAATTAACAATAGGCTCTTGGTTTTAGTTGGACTTTATTATAGGATCTCAAAACTCCATAGTGGTGTTCCCTTAGAGCTGTGAGGTACTCTCGTGTCCACACTTCATTCCACTTCTCAACTACCCTTGAAAGATGTTGATAACTTTCTCCACTAAATAACTCCTAGTCACATGCGAAGGGTTGACTGGATCCTCTTCTGCTAAAGGTATCAGATGGCTCAGTAGGCTTACATGGATTAAATGTGAGAGACTCAGGGGTTCTCTCTGAGAGAAGTTATCTGATAGGTAAGTCAGGGGGCAGTTGTTGACTCGCGCCTCAATTTCTACGACAAGTGTTTATAATTCAGGGAAACTAATTTTCTGTCGATGCAAGGTCTTCCTTAAACATTTCTTGACAGTCCCTATCATTCGTTCATAGAAACCACCTTTCCAGGGGCTCTGGGAGGTATAAATTTCCAGTAGTACTGTCTTGTTTGCAATACAGACTGCACTTCTGGGTGATTCCATATCTCTCGTAGGCAGGCTTCTCCAGTCACAAAATTTGATCCATTGTCGGAAATCATTAGTTTGGAACAGGATCAGCGTGCAGCAAATCTACGAAAGGCTTGGATAAAGGCTTCTGCACTCATGTCAGAAGTCACTTCTAAGTGTACGCCTCGTGTGGTTGCACACATGAAGAGGCAAACATATGCTTTCACTGGTACATTATCTGGAGTGCCAGTGAGAAGAAATGCTCCTGTGTAATCGACACCAGTGGTCTCAAAGAGACGGAGGTGGACTACTCTTTCCTTAGGGAGTGGTGGAGGTCCTGGGTAAGGACACATTCGAGCGTCGTACCTCCTGCAGATTACACAAGACTTAATAAGTGATTTGACAGTTTGACAACCTTGGGGAAGCCAATATTTCTGTCTAAGGTCGGTGAAAGTATCTATCACTCCACCATGTAAAGTACCATTATTGATGGTGGTGTAAAACTAGAAGTTTTGTGATAATGTGGTGATGTGGTAGAAGTATTGGATTTTTGGTATCCAAATTAATTTCTGCATGACGCAGACGTCCTCCACACCTCAATATATTGTAGGTATTGGTGTTACGAGCCTAGGTTCCTCAAGTGGAAACCAGAGGTCAAATTGAGCTAAATAAGCTACGTTAGATTAGTGAGACGCATGGCGAGGTGTTGATGTTTGTATCTTCCTTGCCAGACGTAAGACGAATCTTGATTGCTCACAAAACATTCAGACTCTGGAGCTTGTTGTGGATTAAGTATAACATTGTAGTAATTACTTATTTTCCCTAGACCGAGTAAAGTAAACAATATGGTACATAGGTGAAGATTGTAATGTGTATAGCTGCACGATCAATTAGGCTCTTCCCGGCACCACACAACTCGGGAGCCAGGAGCTGGTCGCTGGATGCGTTCTTCTCTGCTGGCGTTCGAGGTGAAAACATCTGGACTGTGTGGCTCGGCGCCTCTCCCCTTCTGCTTTATACTCTCCCTTACCTATTTCTATGTCTAGTGTCTAAGTTAAGTATAGAATGTTAATTGTGCCTACTCTGGTATCGTAAGATTGGTGTAGACCTGGGGTAGTATTTGCCAGTGTTTTGGGTACCCCCTAGTGTTGTGTTGTGTTAGGGTACCACGTGGTCTCACTACCCTAAGCTGCTTCAAGCTTCAGATTCTTCACTAGTAGTACTTTACCCAAGCTTGTTCTCAGTGTATCCTGCTTATGTGGACCAAGGCTTTTAACGTAAGATAGTGTGGTAAAGTAATTATTATTATTGTTATTGGTGTGAATGTATATGGGGGGTTGTTAAGGGGTTAATAAATAAGTAAGTTAGTTAAAGGAGTATCCATTCTTCCTGTGTAGGAGATCTATGATCAACCTGTAGACTGACATTATCTTGTAGCTAATTAATATTCACTGTTGATATTTTTATTTGGGGGCCGGGCCTTTTAGATCTCCCATATTTGATAACTCTTAATGCTAACTACTGCCCCTACATCCATTTAATACTAGATCCCCCATAGTACAGCCCACCATTTATAACAAGTGGTTGGCCTAACCAGGAGGAACGTTATAATTGTAAAAAATTAGATTCTTGAGTGCCAAAACTAAAAATTCTTGTTTTCCGCTGAACGGTTGTGTGTTAGCCTAGGGACCAGCTCATCTAGCAAAGGATTGCACTGACTGGACACCCAGCTGGATCCCTTCACGATTGAGGTTAGTGTGGCCTTGTGTTAGGGGCCGTGCAAATTTTTGTTTTTTCCAATTTTTATTTTTTAATTTTTTTCCTTTGCTAGGAGCTAAAGTTATTAATGATGGCATCTAAAATGCAGGAACTGGCAAAGGATCCTTCAGTGGTAGAGATTAAGAAGCTCACCAAAGCAAATTTAGTATTGTTAGGCAAGGAATTTGATCTCGAGTTAAACGACACTGATAAAAAGTGGACCTTGGTGAATGAAATTTTACGGCATTGTATAGACCAAGAACTAGTGCCAAGTGACACAATTTTATGCGAGCCCAGTTCAGGGGAAAGTGTAGCTAGTAGAAATATAGAGTTAGAATTAACACTAGCCAAGTTAAGACTGGCAGAGCAAGAGGCCAGAGTAGCAGAACAAAATGTTAAAGTGGAAGAGCAAAGGCTCAAAAATGACTCAAACCCCAGGCATTCCGATAAAAAACATAACTTACCTGAATTTTCAGAGTCAGACCCTGAAAGATTTTTCAACCATTTTCAGAGACTAGCCATGTCCATGAACTGGCCAAGGGAAGAGTGGGTGAAAATTTTGCAGGGGCGGCTTAGGGGGTAAAGCACAAGATATTTTTATAAACATGCCTGACGACGAGTGTTTTGAATATGATAAAGTCAGGGAGCGAATTTTAAGGGCATATGAAATTACTCCTGAAGCTCACCTCCAAGCTTATCACAACCTTAGGCCTACTCACATCCAACCGCTCACTGAATTTGCTAATGATCAAATTAGATTGTTTGATAAATGGATTCGCTCGGCTAAAGCTGAAACATACGAGGCACTGAAGAATGTGGTTTTAGTGGAACAATTTATAGATATTATGCCAGAGAATGTAGCACAATTTATTAGAGGAAGGATAGAGGTAGATTCTAAAATAGGGGATTTGGCCAAGATGGCAGAAAACTACCAGTTGGCAGGCAAAGGGCCCAATAAAAATAATTATACTTCACTGAGTAGCAAAACTTATACCCACAGCCAGTCCAGACCAGCTCATTCTAACCCTTTAACTACTGCACCTTCTGTTTCAGACATAACTGACCCTGTTAAATTGTTTAGCCCCACGACACCTAAGAGTGAACCGAAGGGTAATTCTGTTAGTAATGTCTCTTCTCCCCGACGTATTTGTGGTCACTGTAAACGTCCAAACCACATTACTAGCCGTTGTTTTTTTTTTTTTGAGATATATACAAGAGTTGTTACGTTCTTGTACAGCCACTAGTACGCGTAGCGTTTCGGGCAGGTCCCTGGAATACGATCCCCTGCCGCGAAGAATCGTTTTTTCATCCAAGTACACATTTTACTGTTGCGTTAAACAGAGGCTACAGTTAAGGAATTGCGCCCAGTAAATCCTCCCCGTCCAGGATACGAACCCATGACATAGCGCTCGTGGAACGCCAGGCGAGTGTCTTACCACTACACCACGGAGACTGTAACAACTGTTGACTGTTGGCAACTGTACCCCGAAAAAAGACCCAATGCTCTAGTTGTGAAACAGGGCTTGAGGCCTTTGGAAGGGTTAGGGAGTAGGACCTCCAACCCACAGTGGTTGGACTTGCTTACCCCATTCTTATCGAAAGGGAGACTACTTTTGTCTGAGGGTTCTTCCTGGAAGGACGTGGTGATCTTCCGAGACACCAGTGCCATCCAGACTTTAATTTTAGAGAGTGCTTTGCAAGGTGCCAACACTCTCAACACTGGAGAGGTGGTACTGGTCGAGGGTGTCACTAGTGATACTCGAGCAGTACCCCTCCATAAGGTTACCCTGGAATCTGATTTCCACAAGGGTGTTTGTACAGTCGGAGTCACTTCGTACCTACCTTTCCCTAATGTTGATGTAATATTGGGTAAAGATTTAGCAGGGGGTAAGGTAGGGGACTCCAGACTGCCTATTATGTTGCCTACCCCTAAGGTTTCCCTGGATCCACCCACCGCAGAGGATAATGTTGTGTACCCTGCGTGCGCGGTGACCAGGTCTATAGGACTTAAATGTAAGGGCAGCCCTATGCTTGCCAAGGTGGTAAATCCCGAGGACACGAGGAACTTTCCGAGTGGTGCAATCCAAGTGGACCTTGCGGACACGTTCATGGCCCGACTCGATGACGTGGCCGAGGACATTGTGGAGAGCCTGCCACCGCCACCTACTGAGAGTAGTGAGGAGGTGGAGGAGAACACTGTTGAGCCTCGGCCAATGGCATCTGACCAAGGCCTAGATGCCTCCTTGAGTGAGTTACAGACAGCTGACCCCAGTTTTGCAGAATGCCTTGAGTTAGCCACCTCTAAGGAGGAAATTGTAGACGCAGCAACTGGGTACTACTACAATGATCGGATTTTTATGAGAAAATGGAGACCACAGAGTGCTCCCTTGTCAAATGAGTGGGAGGTAGTCCACCAGGTTATGTTGCCGACCTGCTATAGAGAAAGAGTTTTGTCAGCTGCTCATGATGATCCTATGGGGGGACATCAAGGTATTAATATTACTTATCACAAAATCTTAAAGTATTTTTTCTGGCCCAAGCTGAAAAGCGATGTGGCAAAATTTTGTAATGCATGTAGTGCTTGTCAACTTGTTGGGAAACCAAACCAGACTCCACCTAAAGCTCCTCTAAGGCCTATTGTCGTGACGGAGGAACCATTTTCTCATGTGGTAATGGACAGTGTTGGTCCATTATCTAGAACTAAGTCTGGTAATATTTACCTAATCACGATGATGTGTATCATGACTCATTACCCAGAGGCTTTTGCTGTAAGGAACATCCGAGCAAAGACTGTTGTTGCTCGTATGTTGCAATTTTTTTCCACTTTTGGACTGCCTCGGGTCGTGCAAACTGACAATGGTACTAACTTTAAGTCTGATATTTTTTAACAATTTTGTAAGAACCATGGAATAACTCATAAGGTTTCCAGCCCATACCATCCACAAAGTCAGGGGGTAATTGTACGGTTCCATCTAACTCTGAAGCAGATGTTGAAGACATTGTGCGAGAGTTCCCACACCTTCTGGGATGAGAACTTGCCATATGTTTTGTTTGCTGCTAGAGAGGGGTTACAAAGTTCACTGGGATGTTCTCCTTTTGTGTTAGTCTTTGGCCATAAAGTTCGTAGACCTTTGCAAATGTTACAGGAGAATCTGTTAGGGAACGTAACGTTAACCAAAGGTTCGGCTTTCTTTGCGCAACACCACCAGAGACTCAAGGACTGCAAGGCGGCTGCACTAAAGTATCTTGGGAAGGCCCAAGAAAAGATGAAAGAACGAAACGATGCTAAGGCTAAGTTGCGGGTATTTCAGCCTGGCGACCTTGTCCTGGTATTAAAGCCTCGACTAGGGAACACTATGTCCCACAAGTATGAAGGCCCCTACATTGTGACAGAAAAGACTGGGGACCTCACGTACAAAGTGAGGCACTCTGACAAGCGTAACCAGGTAATGCTCGTACACTTGAATCAGCTGAAGAAGTTCTAGGGCCCCAGGCCCATTGCACTAACCAATGTTTCCATTTCCATTGAGGGAGGGGATGATTGTTCTGGGGACCCAACTAATCTCATTCTCAATAATTCTAGTTCTGTGAATGCTAAGGAGGAGGGACTGTCCCATTTGCAGATGGCCCAACGTGAAGAGGTGCAGTCGTTGCTTGATGAATTCTTCAATCTGTTCGGGGAGGTACCGACCCAGACTGAGGCCATTTACCATGATGTCAAGTTGACGGACTACACCCCCATTCGCCTTCAACCCTACCGGATGAGTCCGGAAAAGAAGGCCATCGTACAGAAAGAGGTCGAATTCCTGCTCCAGCACGGCCTCATCCGGCTGAGCCAGGGCTCTTGGTGTTCGCCCTGCCTCTTGGTCCCCAAACCAGACGGCTCCTTGCGATTGTGCACCGACTATCGGCAGCTCAGCAAGGTGACCATTGTGGATGCCTACCCGCTGCCCCTCCTCGAGGAATGCATCGACAAACTGGGAAACGCCAAGTACATCTCGAAATTCGACCTCTCGAGGGGGTATTATCAAATCCCGCTCACTGAACGTGCTAAACAACTAACTGTGTTCGTGACACCCGAGGGTGTTTTTGAGTATCAAGTGTTACAGTTCGGCTTGCGTAACGCCCCTGCCACGTTCCAGAGGCTAATGAACTCTTTGCTCACTAATGTGCCAAATTGTCGGGCGTATTTAGATGATATTGTGCTCTTTGATAGTAATTGGGCTGACCACATAGCGAGGTTACGCCAGTTGTTCACCGTTTTAAAAAATGCAAATCTGACCTTAAATGCAAAAAAGTGTCATTTTGGCCAAGGCACAGTGACGTACCTCGGTTATGAAGTGGGCCAAGGAAAAGTGTTACCTCGGCAAGATAAAATCAGTGCCATTCTGGAGTATCCCGTGCTTCAGTCTAAAAAGGACATTCAACATTTTATCGGTATGTGTGAGTACTATCAACGCTTTTGTCAGAACTTTTCCAGTGTTGCCACTCCTCTCACAGACTTGTTGCGGAAGGCCGTTAAATTTAAGTGGTCATCAGACTGTGTAGAGGCATTTAAAAATTTGAAATTGATCTTAGTTTCCGCCCCAGTGCTCGCTAGTCCAAGGTTCGACCGATCACTTAAAATTCATATTGATGCGTCTGACTTGGGTGCTGGTGCAGTGTTGTTGCAAACTAGGGATGATCAAGTGGAACACCCAGTATATTATTACTCTGTGAAATATGACAAGGCGCAACACAATTATTCAGTGGTAGAAAAAGTGGCGTTGGCGCTAGTGTTAACATGTAAAAAGTTTGAAGTTTACCTCACAGGTAATATAGTGGAAGTGTACACGGCCCATAACCCACTAGTCTTCATGGATCAAATGAAGGGGAAGAATAAACGCATCCTCAGGTGGGCATTGTACCTACAGGACTTCAATCTTTCCATTATCCACCTTCCGCGCCGGCTCAACGTGATAGCCGACGCTCTGTCCCAGTTGCCTGAGTAACATTCATCTGGGCCACAGGAAGCCATATACCAACTGTCATGCTTTAGTTATTTTTTTTTTTGGTAGGTTCTCCTGTGACATTAAATATTCCGTGTCCAATTTATTTACTTCCCTGTTTCTTTTTCTTTTTGTGTATGTATTTTTTCTTTCAGAGAATTCCTTTGTACTTTTCTTGCAGAGAAATTGTTGTTTTGATTGATTTTTCTTTTGTCATAGATTTTCCTTTGTTATTCTCTGCAAACTCTTACAATAAAATATGACTACTATTCTAGTAGTCACATTTCTTTTCTCTGAAGGGGGGGAAGGAGGAGTGTTATGACCCTGGGTTCCTCAAGTGGAAACCAGAGGTCAAATTGAGCTAAATAAGCTATGTTAGACTAGTGAGACGCATGGTGAGGTGTTGATGTTTGTATCTTCCTTGCTAGACGTAAGACGAATCTTGATTGCTCACAAAACATTCAGACTCTGGAGCTTGTTGTGGATTAAGTATAATATTGTAGTAATTACTTATTTTCCCTAGACCGAGTAAAGTAAACAATATGGTACATAGGTGAAGATTGTAATGTGTATAGCTGCACGATCAATTAGGCTCTTCCCGGCACCACACAACTCGGGAGCCAGGAGCTGGTCGCTGGATGCATTCTTCTCTGCTGGCGTTCGAGGTGAAAACATCTGGACTGTGTGGCTCGGCGCCTCTCCCCTTCTGCTTTATACTCTCCCTTACCTATTTCTATGTCTAGTGTCTAAGTTAAGTATAGAATGTTAATTGTGCCTACTCTGGTATCGTAAGATTGGTGTAGACCTGGGGTAGTATTTGCCAGTGTTTTGGGTACCCCCTAGTGTTGTGTTGTGTTAGGGTACCACGTGGTCTCACTACCCTAAGCTGCTTCAAGCTACAGGTTCTTCACTAGTAGTACTTTACCCTAGCTTGTTCTCAGTGTAAACCTTGTATCCTGCTTATGTGGACCAAGGCTTTTAACGTAAGATAGTGTGGTAAAGTAATTATTATTATTGTTATTGGTGTGAATGTATATGGGGGGTTGTTAAGGGGTTAATAAATAAGTAAGTTAGTTAAAGGAGTATCCATTCTTCCTGTGTAGGAGATCTGTGATCAACCTGTAGACTGACATTATCTTGTAGCCAATTACCCCCTCCCCATCCGGCCCGTTGGCGTCGTGAGGGGGCTTGGTGGACGGCTGCCGGAGTGTGATGCTCCGTTGGGCAGTCCTCTGTCCTTTTCTGGCCTTGCACTCCTGCTGCTGTCTTCTCCAATTGTGCCGGATCGCTTTTCCTTTTCCTTATGTTTCGTTTTTCTCCCCCCTCTTCTCCTATCTGCTTGTCGTTTCCTGCCGACCTTTTGCTTGTTTTGGATTATTTCTTTGGACTTCTTCTATTTTGACGCCTGGGTGCTTGAGGAGGCATACTCTTGCACCCGTAGAACTGTAGTACCCAACGTCTCGAGCGAGGGGAACCTTTTATTGTCAATCCCCCTTTCGTCGCTGAACCCGATCTCGACGGACTGACGGTTCTTAAGGTGGCGTTTGTGGGGCGTATACTCACGACGCACCCCTAGGGGCCCCGGCATGATCGGCGATAGCTTCCTGTTGGGTGTCCTGCCTCTAATTGTGGCTCCATGGTGGGTATGGGGGCACATTCGTGGATGAATTTGTCACTTTTCGTCTCTATGTCGTTGAATGTTTCCGTTGTACCCTCTCAGGCTCGTGGGGTGGGCGACTAAGCCCCCGAGTCGGCCTGTATTGGAAGACCAGGCTCTGTAGCTCCCGCTGCGTTGGGCCCCGACCTTGCTCCTCCTTTGACCGTCCTGACTTCTTTCCCCAGCTCCCCTCCCTCCTCTGGGGTTGGGTCGAGCCTCCAGCCCCCGGTGGTGACCACTTCGTCCCCTGGTGTGGCTAAGTCATTCGTTGTGACTACTGCGCCTTTTGACCCCTCTCTCTCTAGGGATTCTCAACGCCGTTCGCGCCCCAACCGCACTCGCTCGATTCCTTCCCGTGCTGATGCGTATCAGGCCTTGTTTGGTCCTGCTTCATGGGCCAAATACTTTGATCTCCTCCCTCTTGATTCTGCGCCTCCTGACGATTTCTCCCTCCATCGGCATCATGTAGATTCCGTGGATGCGTCTGTTACTTTCAACCCCACTCGTCTCGGTACACGTGTCGTTGCTGCTCCTTCTCAGGATGCGGCTTCCCGCTTGGCTGCCTTATCTTGCCTTGGCGAGATCCCTGTTCGGGTGTCCAAGAACGTTCAGATGAATTCCAGTGTTGGCACTATTCTCCTCCCACCCCATGTTGCAACCGGTGTTCGGAATCTGCAGGATTGCCACGATGATATTCGGCATATCCTTGATGCCCAAGGCCATTCTGTCCTCCAGGTTGACTCGTTTACTCGTCCCCCTCGTGGTCGTCGCCGTCAACCCCTTCGCGTTGTGAAGATCACCTTTGATGGTAGGACCCTTCCATCCTCTGTCATTCTTGCTGGTGCTAGGTTCTCTCTCCAGGAGTATATTCCTTCTCCTCGACTTTGTAATAAGTGCTGGAGGTTTGGGCATGGTGCCCTCCGCTGCTCTAGGACTGTCTCTCTCTGTCCTTTGTGTGGGAGTGAAGGTCACTCTAAGTCGGAGTGCACTTCTCCCCAAGCTCGCTGCCTCAACTGCGGTGAGGCCCATCCTACCTTCTCCCGTGCCTGTGTCCATTACAAGCTTGAGGCGGCCGTCCTTAACCTGAAGCACCGGGAGCGTTTATCTTTTCCTGAGGCGAGGCGCCAGGTTCGCCGGCTCCCGCCTTATACTAACATCTCTTATGCTCGCGTGTTGCGCTCTTCCTCTCCTCGTCCTTCCTCCCTTCCTCAGACTCTCAACCGTTTCCGGGCCTTGGACCCTGATACGCCCACTGCCCCCTCCTCTGTTCCTTTGAGTTCTTTCCCGAGGGGTCCCCCTCCTGGTCCTCTGTCTGGGGTTCCCCTTCTTTCAACCCGGTCTGTCATGTCTCCTGTGTCTTCTTCCTCGTCCCCCTCCGATCCTCCTTCCCATCCTCTTCCTCCATCTATCAGCTCTCCCACCGCCTGTCGGTGCGGGCGGATGTCCATCGCTCTCCTAACGGCCGTCGTGTGTGCTCTCGTTCGGCTTTTCCTGTTGAGACACTGGAATCCGTTGCCCGGTACGTAGTTGCTGGGACACCGGTCTCTTTAAGTCAGAAGCGTAAGCCTGGCTCCTCTCCTTCCTCTTCCCCGGCGGGTAAGAAGGCTTCGCTTTCTTCCTCAGCTCCTACTTCTGGCTCTGTTGCTCCTTCCCCTCCCGTTTCAGTGATTGCGCCCCCTGTTCCTGCTATGGAGGTTTCTTTGGCCTCTGCTTCCCTTTCGGTTGCTGCTCTTGCTGGGGTGCGCTCCCCTCTTTCTACTCCCCCTCTTCCTGCTGCTGTCCTTGACTGCTCCTCTCCGTTGTCTCCTCCTCTTCCTCCTCCTCCTCCGGACCCCGCCCGCCCACCTCTGATCTGTTCTCCCGTTTCCTTCCCTCCGTCTTTGCTCAGTTTACCCATGCCCCCTAACCCTGACTTTGCTGACCCTGATCCCGACCCTGATCTTCTTTAACGTGCTCTGTTGCTCTTTCGCCTTTGTTTCTTCCTTGTTCTCTGTTTTTGTCCTTTCTCTTCTCGTCGTTGTCCATTCTTCGATGGAACGTTCGAGGTTATTAAGCCAATTTCCTCGAACTCCAACTTCTGATTTCGCGGTTTTCGCCCCTTTGTGTCTATCTCCAGGAGCCAATGCTTGGTGCTCGTCCTGGTCGTTTTCGTGGATATTCCTTTCTCTCCCCCCCCCCCCCAGCCATTGCTGGGGCTTCTAATTCTTCTGCTCTCTTGATTCGTGCAGATGTTCCCTTTGTTCCTTTACTTTTTCCTTCGCCTCTCCATTGTTCTGCTGCTCGTATCTTTGTGGGGAAATGGTACACAGTTTGTTCCATTTATCTCCCCCCGAGTGTCCCGCTCTCTCTTCCTGATTTGAAACACCTCCTAGACTCCTTGCCGGAGCCTGTGCTCCTGCTGGGTGACTTCAATTGTCGTCATTCTCTTTGGGGTGACGTTCTGACGAATACCCGGGGTCGCCTCCTTGAGCCGTTTCTCCTCTCTTCTTCCCTGTCTCTTCTGAATTCTGGTGAGCCCACTCATTTGGACTCTCGGACTCGCACCCTTTCTTGTCTTGATCTTTCTCTCTGCTCTTCTTCTCTTTACTTAGATTTCACGTGGCAGGTTCTTGATGACCTCCATGGAAGTGATCATTTCCCCATCCTTGTTTCCTTTTTCTCTTTTCGCCCTTCCCTCTCTTTCTCTAGGTGGCAGTTTGCTAAGGCAGACTGGACCCTATTTACCCTCAGTGCTGCTCTCTCTGACCTCTCCCTTCTGCCTCTCTCTCGCGCTCTCCTCCTTTTTCATGACACTGTCTTCAACGCTGCCCTCCGCTCTATTCCTCGCTCTTCCTCTCGGGGTCCACGGAAGTGCGTTCCCTGGTGGAATGCGGACTGTGCTCGGGCTGTCCGCTGTAAGCGTGCAGCCTGGAAGAGGCACCGCCGTAGGCAGACGACCGATTCTTTTCTTTTCTTTCGGAAAGCGAGTGCGGTGGCCCGTAGGGCCATCCGTACGGCTAAACGTGAATGTTGGGCATCTTATGTCTCAACAATTACGTCCGAAACCCCTCTGGCCCAGATCTGGAAGCGTATCCGCAAGATAGCGGGTAAGTTCGTTCCCGATGTTTCATCGGTCCTTCACCTCCATGATACTCTTGTGGCGGACCCGTTGCAGGTCGCTTCCGAACTGGGTTCCCACTTTTCTTCTGTTAGCTCTGGTCTTCATCTTCCCCAAACTTTCCTTCTTCGTAAACCTGTCCTTGAGTCTCGTCCTTTAGATTTCTGCACTCATCTTCAGCTTCCCTATAATGATACCTTCTCTCTCTCTGAACTTCGTTCTGCCCTGGCCCTCTGCGGTTCTACGGCGGCGGGCTCCGATGGTATTCATTATGAGATGCTTCGCCATCTCCCTCCGAGCACGTCTCAGTATTTACTGAGTCTGTATAATCGGATCTGGGAGTCGTCGTCAGTCCCAGAGGACTGGCTCGATGCCGTTGTCCTCCCTGTTTGCAAACCGGGGTCTCTGGGTACTTCCCCTAAGGACTTTCGCCCTATTGCTCTCACAAGTTGTGTCTGCAAACTCTTTGAACGTATGGTTAACGTTCGTCTGATGTGGTTCCTGGAACACCATCACCTCCTCTCCCCTTCTCAATTTGGTTTCCGCAAGTGCCGCAGCACGACAGATGTCCTGGTGAACTTGGAGGTCTATATTCGTACTGCTTTTGCTGCGAAGACCTCCGTTGTTGCCGTCCTTTTTGACCTAGAAAAGGCTTACGACACCACTTGGCGTTATCATATCCTATCTCAACTTCATTCTTTTGGCCTTCGTGGTCATCTCCCTCTCTTTCTCCGCAGCTTCCTCTCTCGTCGTTCCTTTCGGGTGCGCCTTGGTACCGCTCTCTCTCCCTCTTTTCAGCAATACGAAGGTGTGCCCCAGGGTAGTGTTCTGAGCACTACTCTTTTTCTGGTTGCCCTCAATGGTCTTCTTTCCTCTCTTCCTTCTGGTGTCTTCTCTGCTCTCTATGTCGATGATCTTACCCTTTGTTGTCAGGGTGATGATTCGCCTCTCCTTCAACGCCGGCTTCAACTTGCAATTGATGCCATGTCGTCTTGGGCCACAGATCATGGCTTCAAGTTCTCTACTTCTAAGACTTGTGCCATGACTTTTACGCGGAAACGGGTTGTTCTTCGTCCCTCTTTGTCACTTTATGGTCATTCCCTTGAATACAAAGATTCCGCGAAGCTTTTGGGGCTATTCCTTGACACTCGTTTGACTTGGTCTCCCCATATCTCTTACCTCCGTGTTGAGTGCTCTAAGGCCCTTACCCTCCTTCGGGTCTTGTCCCATACTTCTTGGGGGGCAGATAGGCGCACTCTTCTTGCTTTACATTCCTCTCTCGTCCTGTCTAAGCTCGATTATGGTTGCCCTGCTTACTCGTCTGCTTCTCCTTCTACTCTTCGCCGTCTTGATGCTTTGCACCATACTGGGTTGCGCCTCAGTTCTGGTGCCTTTCGTTCAACTCCCATCCTTAGCTTGTATGTTGACACTGGCTTCCTGTCTCTCCAGGACCGCCGTGATCACTACTGTCTTCGCTATCTTGCGCGGTCCTTGCAACATCCTTCCTCTCGCCTCTGTCGTGCTTTAACTTTTACCCCTCCTGCGGTTCCCGTTCCTCTTCACCACCTCCCTCTTTCTGTCCGGTTATCTCGCCTGCAGGATTCTCTTTCCGTTCGTATTTCTGATGTTTCTCCTCGTGTTGTTCCTTCTTTGCCCCCGTGGAGGGTCCCTCTTCCGCGGTTTTGTACATCCTTGACCCGTATCACTAAAGCTTTTACCCCTCCTACGGTTCTAAAACGCCTTTTCCTCGAGCACTTTTCTTCTCACTCCTGCTCCGTTTCTGTCTTCACCGATGGGTCTAAGTCAGCGGACGGAGTTGGCTACTCTGTTGTTTTTCCTGATCGCACTTATATGTGTCGCTTGCCTCCGGAGACTAGCATCTTTACAGCGGAACTTTATGCTATTCTCTATGCTCTTCGTCTTCTGCTTTCTCGTTGTCAGTCTTCCTTTGTAGTTGTTGTTGACTCTCGTAGTGCCCTCATAGCTCTCGGGTCCTTTAATCCGGTTCATCCAGTAGTTGTCGAGATCCAGCATTGGCTGTTTCTCGTTCACAGTAAATTTAAGTCGGTTGAGTTTTGTTGGGTTCCCAGCCATATTGGTGTGTCTTTAAATGAGTGTGCAGATGCTGCCGCCAAGGAAGCTGTCCGCTCTTGTCCCATCTCTCGTAAAGGCATTCCGTATTCCAACTTTTACCCGGTTATCCATTCCTCAGTCCTTACCCGTTGGCAGGCTGTTGTCTGTTACTGGTAACAAGCTACGTACTCTTAAATGTTGTGTTTCCTCGTGGCCGTCCTCCTTCCACCGTAACCGGCGGTGGGAAACAGCTCTGGCGAGGTTGCGTATTGGCCATACTCGCTTAACCCATGGTCACTTGATGGTGCGCCGCGCTGCTCCTTATTGTCCTAGTTGCATTGTCCCTCTTACGGTCGTGCATGTCCTTCTTGAATGTCCTGACTTCCAGGACGAGCGTGTGTCTTGCTTTCTGACCGCCCCTCGCGGTCACCTGTCCCTCGATAGAATTCTTGGTGACTCTGATACTTTTGATATCGTTCGCCTTATGCGTTTTTGTTCTCGTATTGGCATCCTTGGTGATATTTAGCGCCCTCTGATTATTTTGCGTATTTGATGGTGCTACATAGCCTTCCCGGTTTGGTGCCTTCTTTTGATAATTACTTACTTACTTACTTGTAGCCAATTAATATTCACTGTTGATATTTTTATTTGGGGGCCGGGCCTTTTAGATCTCCCATATTTGATAACTCTTAATGCTAACTACTGCCCCTACATCCATTTAATACTAGATCCCCCATAGTACAGCCCACCATTTATAACAATTGGCATCATACCAGATGCCTAGAGACTTAGTTAATTTGTCTGGAAGATTTTCATATTCACTTCCATATGTCTTGTTATGCACGTTTGATCCAATAGAGGATAGGATTGGGAAATCTATGCTTGATTCCTATCTTATCAAGAAAATCAAATACATGTGCTGTTACTCTGAGTAACTTACTCAAGTTGGAATAATTGTGAGGATTAATAGCTAAGATCTGATGAGGTTCTGGGTCTGTCATGGGTGTATTGATATTGGTCACTCTGACTTGTGGTTTCTGTTTAGGCCACTGACCACTAACAAGCCATGAAGTCCATTAAACTACATCTGAGACTTGATCAGCTGTTTTAATGATAAACCTCTTGAAAGGTAATCGGCTAGATTGTCTCTGGAACATGTCTAAGTTTATATCCAGCAGATAATTCATGTATTTCTCTAACAGGATTGCTGACGTAGGGAGTTTTATTATTATTGTTTCTTACCCATTGTAAGACTGCTTCATTGTCTGACCACACTACGATCTCACCAAAGTGAATATTATTGATTGTCTTGGTCAGACAATGAGCCAATCTTACTTCCACCAGCAATGCAGTCAACTCCATTTGGGGTAAAGATCTCTTCTTGGTTGGAGCAACTCTTGCATTTGATGTGTGTAAAAATTATTGTGTATTATTGACTAAGTAGGCTGGAGCGCCATAAGCTTTACCAGAGGCATCGCAAAAGACGTGCAAATTGGTGGGTAAGTTTTGTTTACGAGGAAATTTCAAAACACTTAATTGATTGAAATCCATTGTGAATGCCATTTATCTTGCAACTCAGTTGGTAACGGATCATCCAATCCCATATTTTTCTGCCAGCATTTCTACGTGAGGAGTTTGCCCTTTATTAAAATACGGCTAAGTAAGCCCAAAGGGTCAAATGGTTGGCTGACATACGAGAGCAATTTTCTCATGGTAAGGGATGAATTATTTGTTTGTACTGACTTGACATTCATCTCGTCGGTAACTGTGTTCCAGTACATGCCCAGAACTTTTAATTGATTAGGCACCTGATAATCAGGAAACTCTTTCTCGATCATCTGGTTTAATTATTTATTGTTTGAGGCCCATGATTGCAGTGGCATATTGGCTCCTAGCAACTCATGATTAACCTCATGGTAAATTTCTACCAATTAAAATTTGTCATTAATTGTTCCTGGAAATTGTCTACATACAAGTTGTCACTAATCTCGGCCTTATAAGGGCTATTTGACTTCTTCAAATGCGTATCTAACATTGCTTGAAGTAGAAACGGTGAAGAGATCGCCCCGAATAGCACAGAGGCAAACCTGTAGGTAATGACATCACTGTTAGGATCCAGTGGATCCTTGATCCAGAGAAATTTGGTAAAATCACAATCCTCTTCTTGTAAGCCTACTCTCAGGAAAGCTTTACTGATATCAGCAGTATAAGCAAAAATACCAGTGCGGAATCGTAATAATACATCGTGTAGCCTTTGTGTCAGACTAGATCCTTTTTGGAGACACTCATTCAAGTACACGCTGTTTGCCTTCACTTTGGCACTGCAGCTGAAAACGATATGAATTGGTGTCGTCACTGAATCTTTCATTACTGAGTGATGGGGTAAATAGCGACCTGCTTTACGGTCATCATTATCAACAACTTCAATGAATTTACTGACGAGTTGTTGTTGGATTAATTGGTGATACATGTTCAATTTATCAGGCTGTCTCTGGAGCCGTATTAATTGAGACTTTAATTGGGAGGTTGCCATGAAATAATTAACTGGAAGTTGGGGATGGTTCAACTTCCATGGCAGTCTCACCCAGTATTGTTTGTCTCTATAGAACAGTGTCCAGATATTGCTGGTAAGTCCATGCATCATCAGGACTTGGTTTATCAGGGACAATACCTAAAGCGTCTAGATCCCATTATTGAAGTACAGGTGGATCAGACTCATTATCTTCAGATATGTCTCTGAAATGTAGGGGGTGTGTTCCAAACCTAGTCACGCCACTATTGAATTCTTTGGTTGCTTGTTGATTGACACAGATTTTTGTTGGAAAAGCACCGGTCCTGTCAGCAATTTGCCTCCAGCAGATGACAACAAATTCATTCCTAGTTGTTGGGTGCATCCTGTAATAAATCTGTAATAATAGTCAGCTCCTATAAGAACACCAATGTCTGTGAGGCGATCAGAATTTATTTTGTGATCCGCTAGCCTCATGCGGTTACGTCTGAGATATTTCACAGTGTGAGCAAGTCCTGTGACCTGCAGGTCTGAAGGAAGCTTATCCACTACTACCGCTTGATCCGAGTCGCACTAGTACCTTGACTACTTGGTATTCACGAGGTCAACTGTTTGTCAAAAAACAGAGATGTTTAGTTTCACACGTTTGGCAGGTTTTAGTTTCACACGTTTGGCAGGTTTTAGTTTCAACTGCTCAACTAATTGTTGTGTGATGAAGGTCTTCTGTGATCCTTGATCGAAAAGGTCTCTAGTATTGACTCTAGACTTCTTGTTAATTAGTTTAAGCTGAGCTGTAGGCAGAGTAGTATTATTGGCTGACTCAGTTGCAAGTACATTAATTTCTTGGTGTTCTTTGCAGTACTGAACTGTGGTAGAATTCGTAGAATCCTCCCGAAGTGTTGTAGATTGTGATGATGTCTTTTTACATAAGGCATAATGATGCGTATCCTTGTTGCATCTACTGCACAACCGTAGAAGGACTACACATTTACTAGGTTCATGAGAACCCATGCACTTGGTGCATCTATGCAATTCTTGCAGGCGTTTAATCCTAGTATTAAAGTTAGGATAAACATTACATTTATAAGTGACATGTTCTTGTTCACAGAACAGACACTTTCTCTCTCTTGCTGAGTTTGTCTTCTTGGTAGACACATCAACTACAGTCTCAGAGGGAGATACAGAATAAATACCTATGTTACCACTCTTCTTTCCAGTGGATTGAGCTGTCCTAGGCTTGAATTTACTAGACTTATTCAAAGTCAGTTTTTGTTTAACTGAATTATCAGTATTAGGTTGCTTAGACTCAGGTTTAATTTTATCATAAGTTTTCAACCTGTTAACCATGATTCATAACCCCTCAAATATTTGCTCGAGAGTGATAAACTCAGTTTTGTAGTGTGAGCAGGTTTCTGCCAAAATGTTTCGAGGTAATTTCCTCTGTAAAAGCAACTTAATTGATCATTCGGAAGCTGGTACATCAACTTTAGTACCTAAAGCTTTCACTAGTGACTCTACTTCTAACCTTTGAAGGGAGTCTGGTCGGTTACTTGGTGCATTCAGATCCAGTAATTGATAATACAGGTTAGCTATACTTAACTCATTGTTGTAATAATTCAACTTTAACAGTTTGATAGCTTCCCCATAATTACTCTCAGTGAGAGCTAGGTTATTTATGACCCTTTTAGCCTCCCCTTTGAGAATTTGTTGTTAAAGATTCGCTACCTGGAACTAAAAGTTCCAAGTAACACGGGCTATGGTGAGCCCGTAGACTTTGAGAAGGCTGTTTAGGTAAGAAAATTTAGAACCTTATCAAGAGAAGGTTTTGCATGTATATGGACTTCAAATGAAGTCGAAAATGTGTCCCAGTTTTCTTCATCCAGACCTGCAAATGTAGGCAAGTCTAAAGTAGGTAAACAAACCTTAGGTGGTTGTACACTGGATTGAGACACAGTAGTATTTGCATTGAATTTATGTTGACTTAATATATTAAATAGAAAATTAAGCTTATCTTGGGTGTTATCTTCAAATTGGGATGTTTCAGCTAGAATTTGATCTATTTCATCAGGATCAGCTTCTGCTGTACTTAGTATGTCAAGATAAGACCTGATTGTAGATCTGACTTGATCAAATTTGAGATCAGCTACTCTCAATGATATTTCTAATTGATTGTAATCAATGGGAGTTGCTTTAGATAAAGCTTTAGACTTATTGATCAGTCTTGTTAAATGACTTTTAAGGTCAATAAAGATTCTCTTTATTTTTTCAGGAGTAGCCATGGTGACTTTAAGTACAAGTTTCATAAGACTTGAATAGGTATTGCTAAAGTAGCTTGGGTACTTGTTCATTAGTTGACAAACAAAATGAAGATAGCCTAAATTATTCTGGCTAAGTGGCACTCTACCTCATTCTGGGGTTAAATGCACCTGAAGATTCTTACCTCAGTGTGAGGTATTGGTCTGAGTGTTGTGGACAACTGACTATGTCCCACTATTACTACCTTATACATGAGGTATAGACAGCAAAAATTATAAATTGGTGTGGGTTAGGCTAACATATGTGGTACACTGCTGATAGCCACATATAATGAAATATGTTTAACCTGGGTTACTACACAATGTGATTAGTAATGGTTAATTAGAATAGCTTGATTCTCAGCAATCTATTCTGGTTTGAAGAGAACCAAAATGTTGTTTAGGTCTCTGAGAACCGATACTGTATAGCGTTTAATGTTAATTAGTATGGATCCGGTTCGAAAAGGACCAAAATGTTGGGTATCTGGGGCTTTGACTCAAATATAGAATTATTTAATTATGATAATTAATATAAATCGAAGGACCACCCACTTTTGAGAAAAGAGGGAAAACAAATAAAAGTGATTATAAGATTAACACTATAGAACCAGAGCCTATGTATGGTAACTTATTTAACAATCACTTAAAGAGAATGAATGGACTGTATTATTAATTGATTAAAGTTAAAAGCCTCAAATATCAACATTGGGGGTTATTTCTAAAAGTTTATATGAATCTAGGAACCAGTGTGGTTCGTCACTGGTTCATTAAAGGGTTAGTAAAATGACAAATTCTGAACTAGAATGTAGATTAAAAAATCATGAAATATTAAGTTATCAATATATTGAAAGATTATTAAATCCTAAGAATTAATAAATGCAGACTCATTGAGTACTGAGCAGTATATTATTGCGTTATATTATTCCTTTTGACTATCCTACATATAAATATATATAGAAATTAATAATAGCTTTATGCAAAATTTCAACGAAACAATATTTGGCTTATCTGTAAGACGACTTCACTAAGTCCGTTTCGTTACTCATCCTCGTGATCACAAGGTCCCAATAAGGAAGAAACACCAGTGGTGAACATTGTAGGTGAAGGAAGAAAAACTTGGTAAATCTTCGTCTACACGCTGCAATCAGGGAAATTTGAGTAGCATTTGATTAGGCTATGAATTATTCCAATATTCACTGAGATTGGAATAAAAAAGGAGAATCAACTAACATTGTATTATTAGTGTTTTCGTAACATAACGACAGGCTACCCACAAATACACAATCTTGAATGATGCATCAAACCAGAAAAGTATACTTAACGTGAGCGTGTGAGAACATTAAGGCCTGCCGATATCGCGTCTGCCAGTCCCTGATGTTCACTGCTGTGTACGTGTGATTATTGGCAGTGACTATAATTGCTGACGTGTAATTAAACAGTTGAGTACTGTAGACCGCGTGATGGTATTAAATGGCTGCCGTCTATGGACGCATGTGTGCACCAAGCGACGCCTTGTGCTTGAGTCCCCCTCCTTCCACCCACCACACAGGGTTGCCAGATCCAAATTGCTAAAAGTAGCGAGCTGACGGTCTAAAAGTAGCGAATTTGTAATAAGAGTAGCCCAATTTTTTATTTAGTGACTGATACAGGTTTCAAAGTAATATAATTTGATATATAGAGTAAATTAAACGATTTAAACTGTTTTATTAATATTATCCCTGCATGATATATATATATATATATATATATATATATATATATATATATATATATATATATATATATATATATATATATATATATATATATATATATATAAAGTCTATATATATATATATATATATATATATATATATATATATATATAGAGAGAGAGAGAGAATCTATATATATATATAGATTCATCATTGAGTTTCTTAATATTAATAGCCCAAAGTAGCCCAACTTGCTTTTAAACTAGCCCAAAAAGTCGCAAGTAGCGAAATTAAAAATTTGGGAGCGTGGGGCTCTCAAAAGTAGCCCAATTCGCTACTTGTAGCCCAATCTGGCAACCCTGCCACCACACTCGGTCTCGCATGCGCGGAGACGCTCATAGCGATCCTGGACGTAAAACATATCGGTTTATTATTTATTATTTGGGAATCGGAAGGAGTACAATCTAAACTATTATCACCAATAAATATTGGATAACAATACCCTTTCTCGTAAGGCAATTGATCTAATTGAACGAGAAGGGTTGATGTGTTTTTAATTTACGCCACAGTAATATTTTACTGGAGTAATTAATTTGGTTAAATACCAGAGCTCAGTACGCATAAGCATGCAAATTGTTATTTCCGTCATAAAGAACAATTATTTTAGAAAGAAAGAGTAATTAACTGAACTCTATATTTCTCCAACATGTGTAGGATATTACATGTTTAAGTCTGCCGTCGGCGCTTGGCGTCAAGATGGCTGGGAATTTTCTGGCTAAATTAGGCCTTACTATGGAAACTCTAACGTTGTTAATTCTACGTGTTAGTGTTATTAGTAAATATTAATATTAGGAGTTAAGGGAGAATAATATGTTGATTATTTCTAAAACCCACTACCAGACCAAACTATAAGCAATCCCCAATACAAGACCAAGCTATTAGCAACCACACTACCATTCCAAGCTATAACAAAAAAATAAACAATACCACATCAAGCCTTAAGCAACTCCACTGCCAAACCAAGCTATTAGCAACCTCACTACCAGACCAAGCTCCAAGACACCCCTACTACCACACCAAACTATACGCAAACCCACTACAAGACCAAACTATAAGCGACCCCACTGCCATTCCAAGCTATTAGCAAACCTACTACCTGACCAAGCTATAAGCAACCTCACTCCAAGACCAAGCTGTAAGCAACCCCAATAAAAGACCAAGCTATAAGCAACCCCACAACCATACCAAGCTATAAGCAACCCCACCACCAGACCAAAATATAAGCAACCCCACCACCAGACCAGACAATAAGCAACCCCACCACCAGACCAAAATATAAGCAACCCCACCACCAGACCAGACAATAAGCAACCCCACCACCAGACCAGACAATAAGCAACCCCACCACCAGACCAAACAATAAGCAGCTCCAACCAGACAATAAGCAACCCCACCACCAGACCAGACAATAAGCAACCCCACCACCAGACCAGACAATAAGCAACTCCACCACCAGACCAGACAATAAGCAACTCCACCACCAGACCAGACAATAAGCAACTCCACCACCAGACCAGACAATAAGCAACCCCACCACCAGACCAGACAATAAGCAACCCCACCACCAGACCAGACAATAAGCAACTCCACCACCAGACCAGACAATAAGCAACCCCACCACCAGACCAGACAATAAGCAACCCCACCACCAGACCAAAATATAAGCAACCCCACCACCAGACCAGACAATAAGCAACCCCACCACCAGACCAGACAATAAGCAACCCCACCACCAGACCAAACAATAAGCAGCTCCAACCAGACAATAAGCAACCCCACCACCAGACCAGACAATAAGCAACCCCACCACCAGACCAGACAATAAGCAACTCCACCACCAGACCAGACAATAAGCAACTCCACCACCAGACCAGACAATAAGCAACCCCACCACCAGACCAGACAATAAGCAACCCCACCACCAGACCAGACAATAAGCAACCCCACCACCAGACCAGACAATAAGCAACTCCACCACCAGACCAGACAATAAGCAACTCCACCACCAGACCAGACAATAAGCAACCCCACCACCAGACCAGACAATAAGCAACCCCACCACCAGACCAGACAATAAGCAACCCCACCACCAGACCAAACAATAAGCAGCTCCAACCAGACAATAAGCAACCCCACCACCAGACCAGACAATAAGCAACTCCACCACCAGACCAGACAATAAGCAACTCCACCACCAGACCAGACAATAAGCAGCTCCAACCAGACAATTAGCAACCCCACCACCAGACCAGACAATAAGCAACCCCACCACCAGACCAGACAATAAGCAACCCCACCACCAGACCAGACAATAAGCAACCCCACCACCAGACCAGACAATAAGCAACCCCACCACCAGACCAGACAATAAGCAACTCCACCACCAGACCAGACAATAAGCAACTCCACCACCAGACCAGACAATAAGCAACTCCACCACCAGACCAGACAATAAGCAACCCCACCACCAGACCAGACAATAAGCAACCCCACCACCAGACCAGACAATAAGCAACTCCACCACCAGACCAAACAATAAGCAACCCCACCACCAGGCCAGACAATAAGCAACCCCACCACGAGACCAGACAATAAGCAACTCCATCACCAGACCAGACAATAAGCAACCCCAACACCAGACCAAACAATAAGCAACTCCATCACCAGACCAAACAATAAGCAACTCCACTACCAAACGAAGCAATAATCACAATACTGCACCACAAAGTTGTTAATTAGTCAGCATTTTAACACATAAAACAGACAACAAAATGACTGGATGAACTTTTCACTCGTTGGTAAATCAATCGTTATTTTATCCAATAGTTATTATTATTATTATTATTATTATTATTATTATTATTATTATTATTATTATTATTATTATTATTATTATTATTATTATTATTATGAACATGTATTGTTAGGTGGGGGTGGGGGGGGGGGGTACAGGTAGAGCGTGTGTATTGTGATCATGTATAGTTAGGTGGGGGGGGGGGGGGGGACCAGGTAGGGAGTGTGTATTGGTTCCCTTCGTTTAAGGAGTGTTTAACGGACAGGCTGAAGGTGAACGAAGCACTAGTCGAGTTAGATCTTCGAACATAGTCAGCTGAGCACTAAGCAAATCTTATGCAACCCGTCCTCGACTCAAGTTCATTCCATCCAGCGGTCGACTCCACAAACTCATTCATAAATTGTTGCATGCTGTTCATTCAAAACGGGAATTTTCTCATATACTAATTAATATTATAGTATATTGGCATATTGTGCATATATAGGCATAGGATAGGTTAGGTTAGGTGTTTAGGTTCTGTTGGCGATTATTTGTATTTGTATTACGTGGGTGAAGCATTTACAGCGTTGTGGTTCGAACAAAATTCATCAGTGACGCACTTGTTCCGGAAGTGTTAGAATGTCAATAATTGTGAGTCGCCGCCCGTCCTCCAAACAAAGACCCAAAAATGATTCCATCCACCCGCCAAACACCCTGTTTAATAATGAAAAACGGTTTATTCACGACTCACAACTGTTGACCTTCGAACAGTTCCGGAACAAGTGCTTCACTGATGAATTTTGTTCGAACCACCACAACGATATAAATGCTTAACCTACGTACTACAAATAAATACAAATAATCGCCAACAGAACCTAAACATCTAACCTAACCTATGCATATATATATGCACAATATGCTAATACACTATAATATTTGATTTATATTTGAGAAAATTCCCGTTTTGAGTCTACAGCATGTAAAAATTTATGAATGCGTCTGTGGGGGTCGACCACTGGATGAAATGGACTTGAGTCGAGGATGGGTTGGTGAGTCGTGTGTAAACCGTTTTTCCTTTCATAAATTTGGCTGGTACTTGGAATCACTTTTGGGTGTTTGTTAGGAGGACGGGCTGCTTTACGAGTACGTGCTGGTGAAGCATTTACTGAGTTGGAACTCGAACAGAGATCGTCAGCGAAGCACGGTTCGAAAAATGTTCTAAGGTCATCAGTTGTGAGTCGTGTATAAACCGTTCTTCATGCATAAACAGTAGTGTTTGGCGGCTGGATTAACGAGCATTTGGCCTTTGTTGTTGAGGATATTCTGTAATATCACCAGACCAGAAAATAAGCAACCCCACCACCAGACCAGACAATAAGCAACCCCACCACCAGACCAGACAATAAGCAACCCCACCACCAGACCAGACAATAAGCAACTCCATCACCAGACCAAACAATAAGCAGCTCCACCACCAGACCAGACAATAAGCAACTCCACCACCAGACCAGACAATAAGCAACTCCACCACCAGACCAGACAATAAGCAACCCCACCACCAGACCAGACAATAAGCAACCCCACCACCAGACCAGACAATAAGCAACCCCACCACCAGACCAAACAATAAGCAGCTCCAACCAGACAATAAGCAACCCCAACACCAGACCAGACAATAAGCAGCTCCACCACCAGACCAGACAAAAAGCAACTCCACCACCAGACCAGACAATAAGCAACCCCACCACCAGACCAAACAATAAGCAACTCCACCACCAGACCAGACAATAAGCAACTCCACCACCAGACCAAACAATAAGCAACTCCACCACCAGACCAAACAATAAGCAACCCCAACACCAGACCAGACAATAAGCAACTCCACCACCAGACCAGACAATAAGCAACCCCACCACCAGACCAGAAAATAAGCAACCCCACCACCAGACCAGAAAATAAGCAACCCCACCACCCGACCAGAAAATAAGCAACCCCACCACCAGACCAGAAAATAAGCAACCCCACCCAACCCCAATATTTGGATGTTTACGTTGTGAAACAGAGTCTTTCTTGTGATTATTCGTTCAATAAATGAGGTGAAGCCAACTCATGAAAGAGTGAGGAAGTTCAAATGAAGCTTAACGATCAGTCGTCCGAGGCTGGCTATTTATAACTCAGTTTTCTCGCAGAATGACGAAACGAAATTAAAAAGCAAAATGTCATCGCTGAAAATAGATTCGCAAGTTATGCATAAAGAAATTCGCATATACATGTATTAGGAAAATTGGACCAGGCAAACACCGCGGCCCTCACAGCGCTCCAGGAAAGAAAAATTAAAATATAAATGTCAGAATCCCCACAACACCATCGTGGGGAACACTATATTTCTGGCACAAATTCCCAATTTTTGCCACAAGCAAACTCGTGCATAACAGAGGGAGAGATAAACAAATGTTATAGGAGATATAAACAGAAGTGATATGAGAGAGATATAAGAAAAAGTGATAACTCAAACAAGGGGGAAGGGAGATGCGGAGGCAGGGGAGAGAATTCCTGGCTCTGGGGAAGACCCGGAGGGAATGTCGCCTCCTGTTCCCAACACCTGACGCTCTCGCCTGCGTTTGGAAATGAAATATGTAACAGGAGAGCTGGTGTGTGTGTGTAGGTAGGTGTCGGCCTCCGTCAGGTGCAACTGGAGCACTTGAATTATAAAAGAAATTATAATGTTCTTTCAGGTGTAAAATAATGCGATTCGCAATGTTTCGAGGACCGCAGATGTTGACTTATAACATATTAGCAATGTGATGGCGGGGAACATGTGTGTGTGAAAGATCCGACCCCAGTGTGTAGTGATGTATAAATAAATGTGGGGGATGGAGAACCCAGAAGGAGGAGCACCCTTCCCATGGAGGGCGACTTGGGGGCTATTTTGTTGATAAAGGTCAATGCTGAAGTCACCTCCTAGGATAATGTGATTTTTGTTTATGATTAGATTCGTTATATTATCTGAGAGTGTAGTTGTATTAGTATTGGGAAACCTATAAACAGCTCCAATAGTATAGACGATATGAGGAATTTGACCGAGAATTGAGCAAAGGTATGTTCACAGTAGTCGTCTCAATTGCTAATAACACTTGTGCAAGTCAAGTTATCTTGATAATAGACAGCTGTACCACCTCCTTTTTAATCAATCCTGCAGTTGTGAATGGCTTTAAATGCGGCTAAGTTGTATAGTTATGTATGGTCATTACTTAGCGATGTTTCTGTTCAAATAATGAAAGACAGTTTAGTACCTAGTGCTTCAATTAGCTCATTGATGTCATCAAAATGATTACCAGGTGATCTTACCTTTTGGTTGAATACTGATAAGGTAGTGTTATTTAGGAGTTTTTTGCAAGGCTTGCTGTTTGGTACCTGAAATATTGATGATCAATGTGCTGGTTGTTGTAGATATGTGATAGCAGATTTAGTTCTGGTTCAATGACAGTTTGCAGAGCATAACTGGAGAAGACTTTCAGGATATTCAGATTAGAATATGGGGGAAGTGTGTCACTAAAATACGATAAAAAATTCAAGGAAGACTTATTGAATAAGTGAATAATACGATAAAAATTCAAATTAAAAAAATAATCACAGAGAGATGAAAAGTGGAACAGAAAAATGAAGGGTCATGATTAGTAATAAAATAAACTTAACAAACTTACTAAATGACACTAAATAAAAGAGGTAGTTTACCCTATGAGGTACACTAAGGTACCAACGTTTACAATACAGGTGCAGGCATATCCAGAGTACACGGGAGCAAGGGGCCATCAAGCTTCAAGGGAGTATGATGCTCCCTTGGTATGATATTATGATAAATATTAACATGTAGCATTATAATAGTTACTGTAGCTTGATATTTGAAGCAGTTTAGTTTTGGAAACTGTTACATAGAATGAACATAAACTTGCTTGAACGTGTCCAGAGAAGGACGACAAACTTATCCTGAGAATGGTACCATTCTTTACGAAGAGATATTAAGAAAGTTCAATTGACATTTTGAAAGGGTGTAACATTAGGGATATTAATAAGAAAATAAATAAATCACCAATATTAGAACGGGTGATAATGAAATATAGTTGGATAAGTTTAGATTAAAAGTTGGACTGAATTTTGTGGATGAATAATATAAGTGACGTTGAAATAGCTAAATTAATTCAAGCGAAGGTTAAGCATATTATGTAGTTTAATATAAGCTGTCTTTCATGGCCCAATAGATCTTCTGCAGGTTCTTAAATTCATATATTAAAAATTATTTTTGACTTCTGCAGTAGAATCCCATGAATGCTTCAGGAGGCAATCCCACCTAATGTACTGAAAGTGTTTTGGCAGTAGTTCCGCTTTTGAACTTGAAATTGACATAGAGACTCGTTAGTTATCATGAAAGAAACTGCACGTTAGAGACCACAGAAGACGCTAGGGCGTCTTGACAATCCCATTCATTACAGATTAGACTTTGTATAATATATGTCAAGAATCAATAAAGATTCTTCGTAATAGGAATCTCAATCAAAAGGACTAAATCAATGCCTATTGTACGCAGTAAGGAGGTGCTATAGTTCCCAGTGAAGGCCTGAAAGAACTTTGTATGGGAAGAGAACGAGGTCCTGAGGAAAGTACTCGTGTGAGATGCTTACACTCTAGATAATTCGCAAACCAAAGTCAGCCAAAAAAGATTACATCTATATAAATAAAAATGGAAATGTTCGTTTGTTCAAAATCGCTAATCTCCGAAAGTTCTTCACCTATTGCTTTGAAATTTCCACACAATGTTTCATTCGCATCCAAGCAGGTTTTTATATACATACTAGCTGTACCCGGCCACGCGTTGCTGTGGCTCAGCAACGCATGTGCGAAGCTGAACCACAGTAAGCTTTCCCCTGTCACTCACTCCTCCCAACCATTCACCCCATCCCCGTCCCATCGTCCTCCCAACCATTCCCCACTCCTCTTTCCCCTCGTCCTCCCAACCATTCTCCACTCCCCCCTCCCCTCGTCATCCCCACCATTCCCCCCTCCCCAGTCCCTATGTCTTCCCCACCATCCTCTGCTCCACCGCCCCCTCGTCCTCCCAACCATTCCCCACTCCTCTGTCCCCTCATCCTCCCAACCATTCTCCACTCCCCTATCCCCTCGTCCTCCCCCACCATTCTCCCCTCCCCCATCCCCATGTCTTCCCCACCATCCCCCACTCCATCATCCCCTCGCCCTCCCCACCATTCCCCAATCCAATAGGGAGCCGGTCGGCCGAGCGGACAGCACGCTGGACTTGTGATCCTGTGGTCCTTGGTTAGATCTCAGGCGCCGGCGAGAAACAATGGGCAGAGTTTCTTTCACCCTATGTCCCTGTTACCTAGCAGTAAATAGGTACCTGGGTGTTAGTCAGCTGTCACAGGCTGCTTCCTGGGGGTGGAGTCCTGGTCGAGGACCGGGCCACGGGACACTAAAAAGCCCCGAAATCATCTCAAGATAACCTCAAGATCCACCATCCCCTCGTCCTCCCCACTATTCTCCCACTCCCCCACATCCCATCGTCCTTCCTACCATTGCCCCCTCCCCTCCCCTGTCCCCTCTTCCTTCCCCACTCCCCTGTCTTGAGTTATCTGTCCCCTTGTCCTCCCCACCATTCTCCATTCCCACATCTTTCCCCCCTCCCCACGTTCCCACCATCCTCAACTCCCCCGTGTCCTCTTGCTCCCCACCATTACCCCCTCCTCCCCTGTCCCATCGTTGTCCCCGCCATCCCCCTCTCATGTCCCAACGACCTCTCCGTCATTCCCTACTCCCTTGTCCGATGCATTCCCAAATGATCTGGTATTCCCATCAGAATATTACGACCACTAAGTGATCTGATGTTCCCATCACTGAAAAATAAGAACAGTTAAAACAAATGAAAAACAATGAAAAAATAGAAAAAATAAACTATACTCATGAAGTGAACGGTATGGTAAACAATACAGCTCAATTCCAACGCAATGTCCCACATTAATAATTAAATCAAAATGAAAATAAATCGAGATCTATGAAAATTCAATTTATCAATGCAATGGGAAATATTGAAATGGAATCGTAACATATTTAGGATAGCATTTGATGCTCATGCAAGCAACAGAGTGTTGTTTAAAAAAACAAACATGTTTTTACCTGTCACAGGTGTTGTATCTATATAGTAGGTATACAAAAACATGTGCGAATTTGAATGGAAAGTTGTGTCAAAATTTCAAAGCAATCGGTGAAGAACTTTCGGAGATTTACAGCATTTGTTGTTCTTTCGTCCAACACATGACGTTTTTTTTTTTTTTAATTCTTGTCTCAGATGAGGCATGTATATAGTAGGTATATAAAAACACTTGCCTATTCGAATGCAACGTTGTATCACAATTTCAAAGCAATCGGTAAAGTGGTTTCGAAGACGAAAAACACAGTTTAAAAAAAAAAACATGTTTTTTTCTCTCTACAGACATGACATCTATGTAGTATGTATATAAAAACCCGCTCGGATTCGAATGGAACGTTGTGTGAAAATTTCAAACCAATCTGTGAAGAACTTTCGGAGATTAGCGATTTTGAACAAACGAACATTTCCATTTTTATTTATATAGACTATATAGATGTCACTTCTGTGACGGAAAAAACATGCTTTTTTTCATGTGTTTCAAGTGAGGGAAATCTTCGAAACCTTTTTACTGATTGTTTGGAAATTTTGACACAACATTGCATTCAAATAGGCGTGTCATTTTATATCTACTACATACATGCCTCACCTGTGACAGGAAAAAACATGCTATTTTTTTAAAAAACAGTGCCATCTGTTGGACGTAAGAGCAACACACACTGTAATCTCCGAAAGTTCTTCACCGATTGCTTTGAAATTTTGACACAACGTTGCATTTGAATAGGCGCGTCTTTATCTATACATACTATATAGATGCCACTCCTCTGACAGGTAAAATCATGCGTTTTTGAAAAACAGCGCCATCTGTTGCACACAATAGCAACATGCATGCTATTCTAAATATGTCACAAAATCCATTTCAATGATTCTGATTGCTTTGATAAATTTTATTTATATAGATTTTGGTTTATTTTATTTTTTATTTTATTATTTTGTGTGACATTATGTTGGAATTGAGCTGTGTTGCTTACCATACCGTTCATTGTGTAAGTATAAGTATAGATGCCACACCTGTGACACGTAAAACTATGCTCTTCTTGAAAAACAGCGCCATCTGTTGCTTGTAAGAGCAACACACATGCAATACTAAATATGTTACAATTCCATTTCAATGTTTCTGATTGCACTGATGAATTGAATTTTCATTGATTTAGATTTATTTTCATTTTAATTTAATTATTTTGTGTGAATTGCGTTGGAATTGAGCTGTGTTGTTTACCATACCGTTCATTTCGAGAGTATAGTTTTTTTCATATTTTAATTTCATTTTTTAACTGTTTTTCTTATATTTCAGTGATGGGAACATCAGATCACTTGATGTTCCTAATTTTCTGATGGGATCATCAGACCATTTCAGAAGGTATCAGCCCAGGGGGTGGGGAATAGTGGGGATGACTAGGGGACGGAAGTGAGAGATGGTGGGGAGGACAAAGGGACAAGGGAGGGGGAAATGGTGGGGAAGGACGAGGGTACGGGTAAGTTTGAGATGGTGGAGACGAGGGGATGGAGAATGTCCCTTTTTGCTGTTGGGAAGCAAAAGGGCATGGAGTGCCCTTTTGAAGGAGTGGGGCATGGTGGGAAGGAAGAGGGGATAGTGGAGTGGGGAATGGTGGGGGAGGACGAGGGGACGGTGGAGTGGGGAATGTTTAGGAGCCCGAAGAGACGGGTGAGGGGGGGGAATGGCGGGGAGCACGGGGGGACAGGGAACCACAGCAACGCGTGGCCAGGTACTGCTAAAAAAGTATAAGATAAAAACGAGTACACCACACATTGTTGCACCTGGGAAATTACATGACTTTCATCGAAAATATGCAAACGAGATGAGAGTCTTCAGGTATTAAACAGGTTGCAACTGAAAATGACAAGCAAGTCATCACAAGTCAAAATGTTGTGTAGAGTCAGCCCTGTGACGCACCTCAACTCTCACCTCTTGGGCACAAAGACGAGGACACGATGTTAATATTTTTGTTGGTATTTATCAGATGCTTCAAAGCAAGGGCACCATTGAGCACCAATACGGACACGGCCTTAATAAGAACAGCATCCAGCACCTGGTCAACCCGTCCTCTTAAAAATAACGTCACTTTTCGATCGTATGTGCGCTATGGCCAAATTTGGACGTAATTTGAAATGAAATCGACTCACAAATGTGACGTACTGTTCCGTTTTCTGTTTGAGTTACCTCGACCAGTCTTCAGCACCTGGTACCTCGACCAGCCTCCAGCACCTGGTACCTCGACCAGTCTCCAGCACCTAGTACCTTGACCAGCCTCCAGCACCTGGTACCTTAACCAGCCTCCAGCACCTGGTACCTCGACCAGCCTCCAGCAACTAGTACCTCGACCAGCCTCCAGCACCTGGTACCTCGACCAGCCTCCAGCACCTGGTACCTCGACCAGCCTCCAGCACCTGTTACCTCGACCAGCCTCCAGCACCTGGTACCTCAACCAGTCACCAGCACCTGGTACCTCAACCAGTCTCCAGCGCCTGGTACCTCGACCAGCCTCCAGCACCTGGTACCTTAACCAGTCACCAGCACCTGGTACCTCGACCAATCTCCAGCGCCTGGTACCTCGACCAGCCTCCAGCACCTGGTACCTCAACCAGTCACCAGCAGCTGGTACCTCGACCAGTCTCCAGCACCTGGTACCTCGACCAGCCTCCAGCACCTGGTACCTCAACCAGTCTCCAGCGCCTGGTACCTCGACCAGTCTCCAGCACCTGGTACCTTAACCAGCCTCCAGCACCTGGTACCTCGACCAGCCTCCAGCAGCTGTTACCTCGACCAGCCTCCAGCACCTGGTACCTCAACCAGTCACCAGCACCTGGTACCTCGACCAGCCTCCAGCACCTGGTACCTCGACCAGTCACCAGCACCTGGTACCTCGACCAGCCTCCAGCACCTGGTACCTCGACCAGCCACCAGCACCTGGTACCTCGACCAGTCTCCAGCACCTGGTACCTCGACCAGTCTCCAGCACCTGGTACCTCGACCAGCCTCCAGCACCTGGTTCCTCGACCAGCTTCCAGCACCTGGTTCCTCGACGAGCCTCCAGCATCTGGTTCCTCGACCAGCTTCCAGCACCTGGTTCCTCGACCAGCCTCCAGCACCTGGTTCCTCGACCAGCCTCCAGCACCTGGTTCCTCGACCAGCCTCCAGCACCTGGTTCCTCGACGAGCCTCCAGCACCTGGTTCCTCGACCAGCCTCCAGCACCTGGTTCCTCGACCCGCCTCCAGCACCTGGTTCCTCGACCAGCCTCCAGCACCTGGTTCCTCGACCAGCCTCCAGCACCTGGTTCCTCGACCAGCCTCCAGCACCTGGTTCCTCGACCCGCCTCCAGCACCTGGTTCCTCGACCAGCCTCCAGCACCTGGTTCCTCGACCAGCCTCCAGCACCTGGTTCCTCGACCAGCCTCCAGCACCTAGTATTTCGACCAGCTTCCAGCACCTGGTACCGGGACCAGCCTTCAGCACCTGGTACCTCGACCAGCCTCCAGCACCTGGTACCTCAACCAGCCTCCAGCACCTGGTTCCTCGACCAGCCTCCAGCACCTGGTACCTCCGGGGACATGTCAGCTGAGTGAACAGCGCTTCGGATTCGTAGTCCTGTGGTTCCGGGTTGTTTCACATTGGTGCCCCTGTTAACCTAGCAGTTAATAGGCACCTGGGAGTTAGACAGCTGCTACGGGCTGCTTCGTGGGGGTGTGTAACAAAAAAAAAGGAGGCCTGGTCGAGGACTGGGCCGCGGGGACGCTAAATCCCGAAATCATTTCAAGATAACCTCGACCAGCCTCCAGCACCTGGTTCCTCGACCAGCCTCCAGCACCTGGTACCTCAACCAGCCTCCAGCACCTGGTACCTCAACCAGCCTCCAGCACCTGGTACCTCAACCAGTCTCCAGCGCCTGGTACCTCGACCAGCCTCCAGCACCTGGTACCTTAACCAGTCACCAGCACCTGGTACCTCGACCAATCTCCAGCGCCTGGTACCTCGACCAGCCTCCAGCACCTGGTACCTCAACCAGTCACCAGCAGCTGGTACCTCGACCAGTCTCCAGCACCTGGTACCTCGACCAGTCTCCAGCACTTGGTACCTCAACCAGTCTCCAGCGCCTGGTACCTCGACCAGTCTCCAGCACCTGGTACCTTAACCAGCCTCCAGCACCTGGTACCTCGACCAGCCTCCAGCAGCTGTTACCTCGACCAGCCTCCAGCACCTGGTACCTCAACCAGTCACCAGCACCTGGTACCTCGACCAGCCTCCAGCACTTGGTACCTCGACCAGCCACCAGCACCTGGTACCTCGACCAGTCTCCAGCACCTGGTACCTCGACCAGTCTCCAGCACCTGGTACCTCGACCAGCCTCCAGCACCTGGTTCCTCGACCAGCTTCCAGCACCTGGTTCCTCGACCAGCCTCCAGCACCTGGTTCCTCGACCAGCCTCCAGCACCTGGTTCCTCGACGAGCCTCCAGCACCTGGTTCCTCGACCAGCTTCCAGCACCTGGTTCCTCGACCAGCCTCCAGCACCTGGTTCCTCGACCAGCCTCCAGCACCTGGTTCCTCGACCAGCCTCCAGCACCTGGTTCCTCGACGAGCCTCCAGCACCTGGTTCCTCGACCAGCCTCCAGCACCTGGTTCCTCGACCCGCCTCCAGCACCTGGTTCCTCGACCAGCCTCCAGCACCTGGTTCCTCGACCAGCCTCCAGCACCTGGTTCCTCGACCAGCCTCCAGCACCTGGTTCCTCGACCCGCCTCCAGCACCTGGTTCCTCGACGAGCCTCCAGCACCTGGTTCCTCGACGAGCCTCCAGCACCTGGTTCCTCGACCAGCCTCCAGCACCTGGTTCCTCGACCAGCCTCCAGCACCTAGTATTTCGACCAGCTTCCAGCACCTGGTACCGGGACCAGCCTTCAGCACCTGGTACCTCGACCAGCCTCCAGCACCTGGTACCTCAACCAGCCTCCAGCACCTGGTTCCTCGACCAGCCTCCAGCACCTGGTACCTCCAGGGACATGTCAGCTGAGTGAACAGCGCTTCGGATTCGTAGTCCTGTGGTTCCGGGTTGTTTCACATTGGTGCCCCTGTTAACCTAGCAGTTAATAGGCACCTGGGAGTTAGACAGCTGCTACGGGCTGCTTCGTGGGGGTGTGTAACAAAAAAAAAGGAGGCCTGGTCGAGGACTGGGCCGCGGGGACGCTAAATCCCGAAATCATTTCAAGATAACCTCGACCAGCCTCCAGCACCTGGTTCCTCGACCAGCCTCCAGCACCTGGTACCTCAACCAGCCTCCAGCACCTGGTACCTCAACCAGCCTCCAGCACCTGGTTCCTCGACGAGCCTCCAGCACCTGGTTCCTCGACCAGCCTCCAGCACCTAGTATTTCGACCAGCTTCCAGCACCTGGTACTGGGACCAGCCTTCAGAACCTGGTTTCTCGACCAGCCTCCAGCACCTGGTACCTCAACCAGCCTCCATCACCTGGTTCCTCGACAAGCCTCCAGCACCTAGTACGTCGACCAGTCTTCAGCACCTGGTACCTCGACCAGCCTCCAGCTCCTGGGCCGTGCTTGGTCTTTCTCATTAAGAGTTTCATAATTCTGAAGTAACCACAAGTATATTGTTCTCTAAGTATGTATCAGATCTGTTTACTCCTCATATTCCCCATTCATCATCAGTTGATATTCTATTTATTCCCCTTTGTTATCATTCCTTCCTTGCAGTAATTTATATAATGTACTAGAGAGGGTTCCCGGCTTTGCTCGGGGTGAAATATGCCATATCTTCAGTACATTCTATCTTTATCACCATCTTCATAACTATCTTTGTCACTGTAACCACCATAACTATCTTTATCACTCTAACCATCTGCATAACTATCTTTGTCACTGTAACCACCATAACTATCTTTATCACCGTAACCATCTGCATAACTATCTGTATCACTGTAATCATCATCATAACTATCTTCACCACGGTAACCATCTTCATAACTATTTTTATAACCGTGACCATCTTCACTACTCACTGTCTTCTTAAACTTGTCCATCTTCTCTATAAACTATTTTTTACTTTGTAACGATCTTAACTGCTCACGCCTTGCCTCTCCTGTGCCTCCATCCCTACCGTTCACTCCATTCTATGCCCTAAATTACCTTCCGTCTTCTTTAACACCTTCACTACCCATTAACATATTCACATCTTTCATCAACTTTTCTACCCTTCACCGCCTTCTCTCCTCTTCACTACTTTTACTTCATTCAAGTAATCTTAGTACATGACTAGAAGTTTGTACGATTTTTGCAATTTCATGCAAAAGGGCAAGACCCCTACGAGCGTCTAGCCTCTGGTCAGAGATCAGTCATTCTGTAAAGTTTTGTGAGTCTATCCCCAAGCGTCTGTCTCCATCCACGAACAGACCAACTGACAGATTGACAAGCAAACAGACAGATATTAAATGAACAAATCCACAAGGGCCGTAGAATAGCTTGTTGACAGAGCCCGGGAACATGGGGGGGGGGGGAGGGGAATTGTGTAAAACCCTGGTTTGTGTTTCGGAGAGGCTACAGGATCCGAGTGAAGTCAGTAGAACTCCCGGTTGCAATTCTTTGATATGTCGTGGTGCAGTCAACTAAGGCGGCGCTTGGATCATCCCGGGCGTAAGTTCGAACCCTCATCAAGGTCGTCGAGGATTTGTTCTTATGATATATCACGCTATTGTGATTTCTGTGTGAATAGACAGATATTAACTTCAGGAGAGATAGATATTTTACTCCTAAGTTTATATGTTCTATAAACATTTTGTCCCCATTTTCCTTCAATATCATTGTTGTCTTCTCTCTATATTTCCCATACTTCACTATTATATTGTTCCTATAGTCTCCATATAGTCGACAGAAATTTACCCTTAAACTGAGTGAAGAAGTTAGCGATTAAATAATGTCAATAGTTTGCTACGGCTGGAATGAGACATTTGTTGAGAGGTAACTTGAACACATCTATAAGAAGCTTGTAGAAGCACCACTTTAAATATTACATGTTAAATATACAATCTCCAGAAATCCGAAAGATGTTTGTGAGTGATTCTCTTGAGCAATATATGTTGGGAAGAGTTTTGGAAGGTGAGTCAACATTACGACAGACTCTGTGTTTATTGCGTCAACAGCTGTGGCCACTTACCTTCAAACTCACTCTATTGACGGGGACTTGTGGAAGCTTGTGTGTGTTGCACTTGCTGTCTGCCACTAGTGATAAAACTCTCTAAGGCTGTGTACTTTGCTCTTGCTGTCTGCTTTCAGTAATATAATTAAGCCTGTGTGTGTGTGTGTGTGTGTGTGTGTGTGTGTGTGTGTGTGTGTGTGTGTGTGTGTGTGTGTGTGTGTGTGTGTGTGTGTGTGTGTGTGTGTGTGCGTGCGTGTGTGTGTGTGAGAGTGGGGGGGCTCATGCATGTAACATCTGTAATGTTACACTCGTTTTCATGCCGTTTATTGTTTGGGTTTGTTAAACGATGACATTATAAACCCGAGTTCCTAACAAACCTGCAAGCTAAGAACTGTTATTATACATCGGTTCATGTGTTGCCTGACCCTAGCACCTTATTTGCATAAAAAGCTAATTAATAATTCCCATTTGGAACAAAAAATGTTAGTGCTAAGTTACAGTGACAGCTCGATGGTAGAGTGATGTTCTTGAGAATAGTGACCCCAGCATGAGGCTCTTTGACTCTTGAACACATTGTGTCCTGGTTTAAAACTTGTGGATGTCCAAAAGTTGGTCTAGTAGGGTAAGTTGGAAAATTGACTTTTTAACACGATAAAGCACAGCAAAAAGTTTTATGCTGTTGAAGGTTCTAATGTACTTAAGAATGTAAGCAGAAGTCGACATGACTCCATAAAGTCTTCAGATAAGTAGTAGAGAGCAGCCCATTTAGAGTAGCGCGTAGGAGTCTTGCCCCTTTTGTAAGAAATTGCAAAAATCATTCAAATTTCTAATCATACTAAGTGAAATACTTCATCCTTACTAAGATTACTTGAATGAGGTAAAAGTAGTGAAGAGGAGAGAAGGCGGTGATGGGTAGAAAAGTTGATGAAAGATGGGAAGATGTTGAAGGGTAGTGAAGGTGTTGAAGAAGACGGAAGGGAGTATAAGGCAAAGAAGGGACTATAAGGTAGGTATGGAGGCAAAGGAGAGGCAAGATGAACAGGTAAGATTGCTACCAAATAGAAAATAGTGTCTCGAGAAGTACAATAGTGTATAGAGAAGACAGTAAGTAGTGAAGATGGTCACGGTGATAAAGATAGTTATGATGATGGTTACAGTGATAAAGATAGTTATGATGATGGTTACAGTGACAAAGATAGATATGAATATGGTTACAGTGATAAAGATAGTTATGATGATGGTTACAGTGATAAAGATAGTTATGATGATGATTACAATGATATAGATAGTTATGGTGGTTAAAGAGACAAAGATAGTTATTAAGGTTGTTACAGTGGTAAAAATAGTTATGAAGATGGTTACAGTGACAAAGATAGTTATGGTGGTTACAGTGACAAAGATAGTTATGCAAATGGTTACAGTGATAAAGATAGTTATGGTGGTTACAGTGACAAAGATAGTTATGAAGATGATTACAGTGATAAAGATAGAATGAACTGAAGATATGACATATTTCACCCCGAGCAAAGCCGGGAACCCTCTCTAGTAAATTATATAAATTACTGCAAGGAAGGAATGATAACAAAGGGAAATAAATAGAATATCAACTGATGATGAATGGGGAAAATGAGGAGTAAACAGATCTGCTACATCCTTAGAGAACAATATACTTGTGGTTACTTCAGAATTATGAAACTCTTAATGAGAAAGACCAAGCACGGCCCAGGAGCTGGAGGCTGGTCGAGGTACCAGGTGCTGGAGGCTGGTCGAGGTACCAGGTGCTGGAGGCTGGTCGAGGTATCAGGAGCTGGAGACTGGTCGAAATTCTAGGTGCTGGAGGCTGGTCGAGGTACCAGGTGCTGGAGGCTGGTCGAGGAACCATGTGCTGGAGGTTGGTCGAGGTATCAGGAGCTGGAGATTGGTCGAAATAATAGGTGCTGGGGGCCGGTCGAGGTACCAGGTGCTGGAGGCTGGTCGAGGTACCAGGAGCTGGAGGCTGGTCGAGGTACCAGGCGCTGGAGGCTGGTTGAAGTACCAGGTGCTGAAGGCTGGATGAAGTACCAGGTGCTGGAGGCTGGTTGAAATACCAGGTGCTGGAGGCTGGTTAAAGTACCAGGTGCTGGAGGCTGGTCGAGGTACCATGTGCTTGAGGCTGGTTGAAATACCAGGTGCTGGAGGCTGGATGAAGTACTAGGTGCTGGAGGCTGGTCGAGGTACCAGGTGCTGGAGGCTGGTAGAAGTACCAGGTACTTGAGGCTGGTTGAAGTACCAGGTGTTGGAGGGTGGTCGAGGTACCTGATGCTGGAGGCTGGTTGAAGTACCAGGTGCTGGAGGCTGGTTGAAGTACCAGGTGCTGGAGGCTGGTTGAAGTACCGGGTGCTGGAGGCTGGTCGAGGTGCCAGGTGCTGGAGGCTGGTCGAGGTACCAGGTGCTGGAGGCTGGTTGAAGTACCAGGTGCTGGAGTCTGGTTGAAGTACCAGGTATTGGAGGCTGGTCGAGGTACCAGGTGCTGGAGACTGGTCGAAATACTAGGTGCTGGGGGCCGGTCGAGGTACCAGGTGCTGGAGGCTGGTCGAGGTACCAGGAGCTGGAGGCTGGTCGAGGTACCAGGCGCAGGAGGCTGGTTGAAGTACCAGGTGCTGAAGGCTGGATGAAGTACCAGGTGCTGGAGGCTGGTTGAAATACCAGGTGCTGGAGGCTGGTCGAGGTACCATGTGCTTGAGGCTGGTTGAAATACCAGGTGCTGGAGGCTGGTTGAAGTACTAGGTGCTGGAGGCTGGTCGAGGTACCAGGCGCAGGAGGCTGGTTGAAGTACCAGGTGCTGAAGGCTGGATGAAGTACCAGGTGCTGGAGGCTGGTTGAAATACCAGGTGCTGGAGGCTGGTTGAAGTACCAGGTGCTGGAGGCTGGTCGAGGTACCAGGTTCTGGAGGCTGGTTGAAGTACCAGGTGCTGGAGGCTGGTTGAAGTACCAGGTGTTGGAGGGTGGTCGAGGTACCAGGTGCTGGAGGCAGGTTGAAGTACCAGGTGCTGGAGGCTGGTTGAAGTACCAGGTATTGGAGGCTGGTCGAGGTACCGGGTGCTTGAAGCTGGTTGAAGTACCAGGTGCTGGAGGCTGGTCGAAGTGCCAGGTGCTGGAGGACGGTCGAGGTACCAGGTGCTGGAGGCTGGTCGAGGTACCAGGTGCTGGAGGCTGGTTGAAGTACCAGGTGCTGGAGGCTGGTTGAAGTACCAGGTATTGGAGGCTGGTCGAGGTACCGGGTGCTTGAAGCTGGTTGAAGTACTAGGTGCTGGAGGCTGGTCGAGGTACCAGGTGCTGACGGGTGGTCGAGGAACCAGGTGCTGATGGCTGGTTGAAGTACCAGGTGCTGGAGGCTGGTCGAGGTACCAGGTGCTTGAGGCTGGTTGAAGTACTAGGTGCTGGAGTCTGGTTGAGGTACCAGGTGCTGACGGGTGGTCGAGGAACCAGGTGCTGATGGCTGGTTGAGGTACCAGGTGCTGGAAGCTGGTCGAGGAACCAGGTGCTGGAGGCTGGTCGAGATACAAGTGCTGGGGGCTGGTCGAGGTACAAGTGCTGGGGGCTGGTCGAGGTACCAGCTGCTGGAGGCTGATCGAGGTACCAGGTGCTGGAGGCTGGTCGAGGTACCAGGTGCTGGAGGCTGGTCGAGGTACCAGGTGCTGGGGGCTGGTCGAGGTACCAGGTGCTGGAGGCTGGGTGAGGTACCAGGTGCTCTAGGCTGGTCGATGTACCAGGTGCTGGAGGCTGGTCGAGGTACCAGGAGCAATAGGCTGGTCGAGGTACAGGTGCTGGAAGCTGGTAGAGGTACCAGGTGCTTGAGGATAGTCGAGGTACCATTTGGTGGAGGCTGGTTCAGGAGCCAGATGCTGGAGGCTGGTCGAGTTACCAGGAGCTGAAGGCTGGTCGAGGTACCAGGAGCTGAAGGCTGGTCGAGGTACCAGGAGCTGAAGGATGGTTGAGGTACCAGGAGCAGGAAGCTAGTCGAGGTACCTGGTGCTGGAAGCTGGTTGAGGAGCCAGATGCTGGAGGCTGGTCGAGGTACCAGATGCTGGAGTCTGGTCGAGGTACCAGGTGCTGCAGGCTGGTCGAGGTACCAGGCGCTGGAGACTGGTCGAGGTCCCAGGTGCTGGGGGCTAGGTCGAGGTACCAAGTGCTGGAGGCTGGTCGAGGTACCAGATGCTGGAGTCAGGTCGAGGTACCAGGTGCTGCAGGCTGGTCGAGGTACCAGGCGCTGGAGACTGGTCGAGGTACCAGGTGCTGGGGGCTCGGTCGAGGTACCAAGTGCTGGAGGCTGGTCGAGGTACCAGGTGTTAGGAGCTGGTCGAGGTTCCGGGTGCTGGAGGCTGGTCGAGGTACAAGGTGCTGGAGGCTGGTCGAGGTATCAGGTGCTGGAGGCTGGTCGAGGTACCAGGTTCTGGAGACTGGTCGAGGTACCAGGTGCTGGAGACTGATCGAGGTACCAGGTGCTGGAGACTGGTAGAGGTACCAAGTGCTGGAGGCTGGTCGAGGTACCAGGTGCTGGAGGCTTGTCGAGGTACCAGGTGCTGGAGGCTGGTCGAGGTACCAGGTGTTGGAGGCTGGTCGATTTACCAGGTGCTGGAGGCTGGTTGAAGTACCAGGTGCTGGAGGCTGGTTGAAGTACCAGGTGTTGGAGGCTGGTCGAGGTACCGGGTGCTTGAGGCTGGTTGAAGTACTAGGTGCTGGAGGCTGGTCGAGGTACCAGGTGCTGACGGGTGGTCGAGGAACCAGGTGCTGATGGCTGGTTGAAGTACCAGGTGCTGGAGGCTGGTCGAGGTACCAGGTGCTTGAGGCTGGTTGAAGTACTAGGTGCTGGAGGCTGGTCGAGGTACCAGGTGCTGGAGGCTGGTCGAGGTACCAGGGGCTGGAGGCTAGTCGAGGTACCTGATGCTGGAGGCTGGTCGAGGTACCAGATGCTGGAGGCTGGTCGAGGTACCAGGTGCTGGAGGCTGTTTTGTCTAAGGCCGTGTCCGTATTGGTGCTCAATGGTGCCCTTGTTTTAAAGCATCTGATAAATTCCAACAAAAATATTAACATCGTGTCCTCGTATTTGTGCCCAAGAGGTGAGAGTTGAGGTCCGTCACAGGGCTGACTGTACACAACATTTTGACTTCTGAGGACTTGCTTGTCATTTTCAGTTGCAACAGTCTCTTGAGTTTAATACCAGAAGACTCTCATCTCGTTTGCATATTTTCGAAGAAAATCATGTCATTTCCCAGGTGCAACAATGTGTGGTGTACTCGTTTTTATCTTATATGTAATCTTTTTTGGCTGACTTTGGTTTGCGAATTATCTAGAGTGTAAGCATCTCACACGAGTAGCTTCCTCAGGACCTCGTTCTCTTCCCATACAAAGTTCTTTGAGGCCTTCACTGGGAACTATTGCACCTCCTTACTGCGTACAAAAGGCATTGATTTAGTCCTTTTGATTGAGATTCCTATTACGAAGAATCTTTATTGATTCTTGACATATATTATACAAAGTCTAATCTGTAATGAATGGGATTGTCAAGACGCCCTAGCCTCTTCTGTGGTCTCTAACGTGCAGCTTCTTTCATGATAACTAACGTGTCTCTATGTCAATTTCAAGTTCAAACGCGGAACTACTGCCAAAACACTTTCAGTACATTAGGTGGGACTGCCTCCTGAAGCATTCATGGGATTCTACTGCAGAAGCCATTAATAATTATTAATATATGAATTTAAGAAACAACAGAAGATCTATTGGGCCATGAAAGACAGCTTATATCAAAGTACATAATATGCTTAACCTTCGCTTGAATCAATGCAGCTACTTCAGCGTGACATATATTATTTATCCACAAAATTCAGTCCATTTTTTAATTAAAACTTATCCAACTATATTTCATTATCCCACGTTTTATTATCAGGGATTTATTTAATATCTTTTTACTATCTCAAATGTTACACTCTTTCAGAATGTAAACTGAGCTTTCTTAATATCTCGTCGTAAAGAATGGTACCATTCTCAGGATAAGTTTGTCGTCCTTCTCAGGACACGTTCATGTAAGTTTATATTCATTCTATACCACAGTTTCCAAAACTAAACTGCTTCATATATCAAACTACAATAACTATTATAATGCTACATGTTACTACTTATCATAATATCACTCCAAGGGAGCATCATACTCCCTTGATGCTTGATGGCTCCTTGCCTCATTGTACTCTGGTTATTCCTTCACCTGTATTGTAAACTTTTGTTATAAGTGTCCCTTAGTTTACCTTATAGGGTAAACTACCGCATTTATTTAGGTGTCCTTTTACTAATTTTGCTAAGTTTATTTTATTACTAATCATAAACCTTGATTTCTCTGTTCCACTTTTAATCTCACTGTGATTATTGTTTAAATTTGAATTTTTATTGTAAGTGTGTATTGAAATTTTTATTGTAATTTATTGACACACTCCTCCCCCATATTCTAATCTGAATATCATGAAAGTCTTCTCCATTCACAATGGAGTAATTAACCTCTTTTAATGCAAACTGACATTGAACCAGAACTAAATCTGCTATCCCATATCTACAATAACCAGCACATTGATCATCAATACTGCAGGTACTACACAGCAAGCCTTGAGAAAAAAAACTCCTAAATAACACTATCCTATCAGTATTGAACCAAAATGTCAGATCACCTGGTAATCATTTTGATGACATCAATGAGCTATTTGAAGCACTAGGTACTAAACTGTCTTTCATTATTTTAACAGAAACATCGCTAAGTAAAGACCATATATAACTATACAACTTATCCGTACATAAAACCATTCCTAACTGCAGGCCTGATTAAAAAGGAGGTGGTACGGCTGTCTATTATCAAGATAACTTCACTTGCACAAGTGTTATTAGCAATAGAGACGACTACTGTGAACATACCTTTGCTCAATTCTCGGTCAAATCCCTCATATCGTCAATATTATTGGAACTGTTTATATGTTTCAAACTTCTAATTCAATTGCACTCTCAGATAACATAAGGAATCTAATCGTAAACAACAATCTCAACAAAAATCACATTATCCTAGTAGGTGACTTCAACATTGACCTTTGTCAACAAAATAGCCCCCAAGTTGATTATTTTCTAAACAGCATGAACTTCTGTATGCTAATATACATGATCACTAAGCCTACGAATTACTTAAACATGTGTTACAACCCTAGACGACATATGGACTAACTTAACAGCCTCTCTTGCTTCTGTTGTAATCACTGACAGAACAACCAATCACTATCCAACCTTCCTCACAGAAAACATTGATATAACACCTTCGGATATTAAGAAACTTACCTTCAGACTACACAGCAAACATCAACACGGAAACTCATAAATGTACTTCGCAATATAAACTGGAAATCTAAATTTAATAATATACAAGATATAAATTCATTAGCCAATATTCTTTTCTCCAAAACTCAAATCCTCCTCAACACACACTGCCCTTTCCTCACTAATCAAGTAACTACCAAAAGATTAAACAATCCCTAACTCACAAGTGGTATACTTAAAGCAATTAACAAGAAACACGAATATGAAAAGAAACATAGGATTGGCCTAGATACAAAAGAAGCAGTTAAGAGATACTCATCAATGCTTACGAGTATAATAAGAAGAGCCAAAATTTCCTTTTATGAAAATAGATTTCAAGAAGCTAAAGGAAATGTGAAAAGCACATAGAAAGCCATCTCTAACATCCTAGGGTCTTAACAACAATCACTTAACTAGCAGATTAAACTCTTGAAGGATAGTTACTCACTTGCAACAAACTTCGTAACGGTAACTAAATTTAATAGTTTCTTTTCATAAATTGGTACTAACTTCGCCAGAACAATCTAAGAGATCCAGACACGTGTTACTACATATCTTACCGGCAGCTATCCTAACTCTATACTCCTTTAAGCAGTCAGTCCAACAGACATTATATCCATAATTTATTCACTTAAAACCAAAGCTGGAAACATTAGGGAAATACCATCTATGGTATACAAGAGTGCCTCACATGCCCAAGCGCCACCCAGAGCTCTGCTGTTCAACTAATCTCAAGAGTCAAACGTTTCCTGACATCCTTAAAAAAGCAAGTGTAACTCCAATTCATAAAGGAGGAGAGAGAGAGCTAACATAAACAATAAAATCAACCAATAGATTCAAAAATATTTGACAATAATAAATACAAACAGCTCTTTTCCTACCTAGTACAACCTAACATTTTAGGTACCTGCCAGTTTGTCTTCCGTTCCCTAAAGAGTACTAATAATGCCGTCATTAGACTGCTTAATATAATCTATCCCGGTTTGGTGCCTTCTTTGATAATTGCTTACTTAATATAATCTACACAGCCCTTGACAAAAAGGAGCTCCCAATTGGCCTCATCATTGACTTGAGAAAGACCTTTGATTCTTTTTTTGCAGGGATATTCCTGCGCGGGTCCTAAGCCTCTGGCTGGCCCACTAAGTGTTGCTTGTTTCTGTCTTACTTGGGCGGAGTATGAGTATTTATGACTCGTATGGTCGCTTTAGTAAGATTTTGCCATATGTGTTTAACAAATTCCTCTGCTCTGTTGAATCTAAGTTGAAATCTTAATGGGTTAGCAACTGTGCACTATGTTAGATAATGCTCCAGTGGTCTGTCGGGCATTTCTCCACAGTGTTGACATTTCCTCTCATCTTCCGGAACCTGTAAGCCTATTTCCCATGCACATGGGTATCCAAGCCTGATGCGATGTAAGTGTACTTCTGTTGTTCCACTGTTCCCTCTCATAAAACTAAATGGTTCGTAGTTGGTTGAATTCTTGTACCAACCCGCAGATCCTGATGTTGCAACTGCTGTGTTGTGGTCACCCTTGATACTGTAAACCATAACTACCTCTTACCTAAACTTCACCACTATAGAATCCGAGGCTTTGCTCTGAACTATATTCGATCCTATCTCAGTGGCAGACACCAATATGTAGTCATCAAAACTCTACCATTAACAATAGGAGTGCCACAGGACAGCACCTTAGGACCTCTCCTATTTCTTATATACATTAATGATTTGCCAAATATTTCTTAAATTCTTAAACCTTTTTGCTGACGATACTGCCTTCATCATCTGTTCATACCACAACCCCCACACACTAAATAATACTGTAAATAATGAATTTAAAAAGTCCAGTCATGGATGTCAACCAAGAAACTCACACTAAATATAGAAAAGATCTACTATATTTTATTTGGTAGTAAATTATTAAATCAAATTGAACTTCGGAATGAGGGAAAGTTCCATGACCTATACATAGACAAGAGACTGAACTTCAGCACCCATATATAATAGCAAACTTCAGCACCCACAATACAACATAAGTCTCAAAAACGGTTGGTATACTCTCTACAATTAAATATTCGTTTCCCCACTCTGCTCTCCTTTCATTTTACTACTAGCTAATCTATCCCTATCTTACATACGCTATATGTGCATGGGGTTCGTCCACTGCAAAGTACATTAAGCCCATAATCACTCAGCAAAATCTGCTATCAAAACTATAACAAACTCGGTCTTCAGACAACACACAACCCTTCTGTTTAAGTCTAAACATTCTAAACATATACTCACTCCACACATTTTCTTGCAAACACTCCATGTAAATAAAAGAAGCCAGTTTATGGTATTCACTCCTTAATGAATTCAATAGTTGTTCAACTTTTTAATTCATTAAAAATTATTCAGAAGTAAAACCAAAAAGTATTTTATTTCATACTCAAATTTTCCTACCTTCTGTTTCAAGTTCACACTGTATTTTGTGCTACCCACTTGCCCAATAATACTACTGAAGACATACATCTTCATCAGTTTAATCACCTCTGCCAATTTATATGAAGTTATATGTTAATATAAAATTTTACTACAATGTACCGTTTCATCTTACCTGATCTGTTAGAGTAAGGACCTGTCCGAAACGGAATGCGAGTTAGTGACTTTGCAATAATGTAATAATACCAATATTATGTAATCTCACCAACCTATTTTACTTTCTTGTAAACAAATAAATAAACACAAATTAATAACTAGATAAATAATGCTCCATGCTATGCTACTACTACTATACAACATTTAGAAAGAATATGACAACAAGGGAGGAAGAGGTTTATCAGGTTGAATTGAAGGAAGTGTACATTAATAGCTTGAAAGTGGCTGACGTCAAATTATATAATTATAAATTATTCAACTATCTGAAGTCGAGTGCAGACTCTACAACAAGCGATGTCGTTGCTATACAACTATTACAATGGTAAGAACATGTTGAAATTAAATATTAAAAGTGTTAATAATATCGCTTCTAGACAGGAATTAGTGTTTCCCATTCCGGATTTTAAACATTTATTTTGACATTCTGCTTCCGTCTAAACAACTGTTCTCCAAAACACTATAAGGCATCACGTCCAACATCATCCGCCTCTACCTTGCTAATCAGTCTTTCACGAGGTAAAACTTCGAAAACTTTACCGAGGTTAAAGTTCATAATGTCGTATTCTATTCTCCTCTTGAGAGTTTGAATATGTTAGAAAAGACTGAGAATATATTTGTAAATATAAAGAACCCTTAATAGAAAATATTATATATATATATATATATATATATATATATATATATATATATATATATATATATATATATATATATATATATATATATATATATATATATATATGCAATTGACGATCACAAAACACTGATCATTTTATCCACCTCATTTCATATTTCTCTGTGGATTTTCCGCATATATATATATATATATATATATATATATATATATATATATATATATATATATATATATATATATATATATATATATATATATATATATATATATATATGTTTCATTGAATATGACCGCATATTCTGTAATTTATTATTGTAAACATGTTTATCCCTTATGTATCCCCCCATGTTTTTCACCTTCATTGTATTATCACCTGACCTAATGCGGGTATAAAATCAACTAGTATTGTAAGATCTGTTCACTTGAGAATGAACCATGGAGGTTCGAAACGTCGTGCAAATTATACAAATAAGTGTAATACACTCTATAGTAAATCACTTCTTTTCTTCACCTTAAAAGTACGAAAATGAGTTTTGGAGAACTCCTATTTCAATTAAGCCCTGATGCTAAGAAAATAGTTAGAGGGATAGAAGCCCTAAACCAGAAAATAATAAATACAGAATATGCGGTCATATTCAATGAAACATGTTTGAAAGAAAACCTGCTGCCAGTATACACCAATATATATATATATATATATATATATATATATATATATATATATATATATATATATATATATGCGAACAAGCCTGAATGGTCCCCAGGACTATATGCGAATGAAAACTCACACCCCAGAAGTGACTCGAACCCATACTCCCAGAAGCAACGCAACTGGTAACTACAGGGCGCCTTAATCCGCTTGACCATCACGGCCGTCAAAAGGAAGTGATAGCCGAGGCTATTTGAGCCACTTCCCCGACGGCAACTCGGATGGTAATCTTGGGCATAGCATTTCACCAAATCACCTCATTCTTTGGGGCACACGTGAGGAACACAAATGCGAACAAGCCTGAATGGTCCCCAG